>NW_026067986.1:6205859-6216680 GCF_014885135.2 Alexandromys fortis | reverse complement strand
TTGTCTCAGTGTATGGGTGCACCCCTCGCGGTCCTGAGTTCCTCTTGTGCTCTCTCTCCTTCTGCTTCTGATTTGGACCTTGAGATTTCAGTCCGGTGCTCCATTGTGGTTCTCTGTCTCTAAATTTGTGTTTGTGTTGCCTTTTTAATCTGATGTAGACAGATATATTTGCCGTCCACAAAAGTAATTACTTTATAAAGCAAAAATATATTCATAGTAAAGTATGTCACACAGGTAGTTTGAATGTTCCTGTCTATTGTTTTAAGAAGCTCTGTAGAGCTCTGGTATCTTGATAATTATTGTGCTACTCTCCTTGTAAATTATACAATTATCATTACTTACCCATTGACTGTCTGTCTTCTGTCAATAAAATTTGTTTCAGGACTATTTAAAAATAAATCAAATTTACTATGATAATTCATGATAAAATATTGAAGTATGTATCTCCTAGCAATCATGATACAGAGAGCATACACCAAACCAGATATGTTCTACTATTTAATTCTGAATTACCATCAAATTGCAGTGTCCCATTTAATAATATGTTGCAGGGAGCCACTTGTTTTGTAACAGATAAAGATTGTAGCCGGGCGATGGTGGCGCACACCTTTAATCCCAGCACATGGGAGGCAGAGGCAGGCGGATCTCTGTGAGTTCGAGACCAGTCTGGTCTACAAGAGTTAGTTCCAGGACAGGCTCCAAAACCACAGAGAAACCCTGTCTCGAAAAATCAAAAAAAAAAAAAAAAAAAAAAAAAAAAAAAAGAAGGAAGAAGAAGTAGCAACAGATAAAGATTGTATTAGCTAATCAATATATAGTTTTTTTTTGTCACTTAAGCCTCATTTGCTCTAACACATTCAGTATTTTCATTTAGGCTACCTTTGGAGTCCCAACCTTGTATTTTGTAGACATCACTCATGCCTTTTCACTGTTTCAAGTCACAAGAAAACATTTGACTTCATAACAACTAAAATTAATTGACTTATGTTTTTTTCCACTGTTGAGGTGGTAGTTTTTTTTCAATCTTGCAAATGTTGGTGACTGGTGATCCTTACTACCATGCCATAGCTAGACCCTTGCAAACCTGTTTACTAGGGGTTCCCTATGCACTGAATGTATAAAATTATCCCTTAGCTTGACTCATTGCCACTTCTCCCACATACAGAGATTGTAGCCTATTTCTTTTGTTTTAGAAGATGCCCTTCTCCTCTAAGGTCCACCTGAGCTACCTTACCTCTGTGGATATCCTAAGTGAAACACATATATTTAAAGCAGAAAATATACAGCCACATGTAAGAGGAAACAGGAAATGTTTCTGGGTTCGACTAACTCACTCAGAATGATTGTTTCCAGCTCTATCCATATATCTGTAAATTTCACTTTTTATATTTTAATTGATTTTATTGAGTTATACATTTTTCTCTGCTCCCATCCCTTCCTATCCTCTCTCCTTCAACCCTCTCCCATTGTTCTCCATGCTTCCAATTTACTCAAGAGATCTGTCTTTTCATACTTTGCATGTAAATTAAATCCATGTATGTCTCTTAGGGTTCTCATTGCTGTCTAGGATCTCTGGGATTGTGAATTGTACGCTGGTTTTCTTTTCTGTATGTTAAAAAAACACTTATGAATGAGTACATATGATAATTGTCTTTCTGGGTCTGGGTTACCTCACTCACTATGATGTTTTCTAGCTCCATCTATTTTCCTGAAAATTTCAAGATGTCATTATTTTTTTCTGCTGTGTAGTACTCCATCGTGTAAATGTACCCCCTACCCAGTCTTCATAGCCAGAACCCGGAATTTCTTTTTTCTTAATGGGTGAATAATTTTCCATTGAGAAAGTATACCCCATTTTATTATCTATTTGTTGTTAATTAACATATAGGCTGCCTCCAATTATTGGTTAAGATAAATAGAGCAGCAATATTCATAATTATTCACAGGGGATGACACAAGTTTCTCTGTTTTCCAATTCTGGCATGTTTCTTACTAAGATACAAGAAGAATAAATCAGTACTCTCATGAATTCTCATAGTTTTCAAAATTATGCTATTTAAACATACTTCTAACAATCTTTACACTCTAAATTGAATAGGTGATAACTATTTTACTTGTTTTTAATTATTTATTTATTTTTATTTATTTATTCTTCGTGACTTTTACATCATGCCTACTAATCCCACCCATATAATGCCCCATCCAAAATAAAACAAAATAAAATTTAAGAGAAAATGAGGGGTGAATAAAGGAAGAAAAGAAAAGAAGAAGGGAAAATTATTCTTATATAAAGGGCAAAATATAGAGTTTGGTAGTATGACTTAGCGTTTCTATTGCTGTGAAGAGACACCATGACCACTGCAGCTTTTATAAAGAAAAACACTTATCTGGGTGACTTGCAGGTCAGAGGCTCAGTCCATTATCCTCATGGTGGGGCATGATATCATACAGGCAGACATGGTCCTGAAGATGAGGCTGAGAGTTTTCATCTTGATATGAAGACAACAGGAAGAGAACTGGGACAGTGTGTGTGTCTTGAGTGTGTATGAGTCCTCAAAGCCTGCCTCCACCACGATACACTTTCTCCAATAAAGCCCGACCTATGACAAGGCCACGCTTCCTAATAGTGCCACTCCCTATGAGGTTATGGTACCCAACTACATTCAAACTATCACAAGTAGTATTTACAAAGAACAGCATCCTGCAGAACCATTCAATAAAAAACATAAAGTTCAGGTTTTCCTAAAAGGTATAAGCCCCTTTTAAGATCACATATGGAACCTGTAATTGATCATTACTGCATTACTTAATGGAATCCTATGACTATGTGTAAGTTGTAAAACTTGTTTAACTCTTCTGCAGAAGGCTAACATTAGTCATCTCTCCATATAACCTGATTCCTTTCAATGAAGAAGAAGTTTTAGAAAGCAAGACATGTTCATGTGGTAAGATCAGTGGTAGTAGAGTATCACTGCTTTGAAGATGTTTTTAAAAATATTCTATGGATATATCTATAAGATTTTTAAGGCATCATATTTTGTTTGTCTGTTAGCAACTCAAAGAATTTTATATATATGTGTGTGTGTGTGTGTGTGTGTGTAATATTTAGAATGTAAAGAGTAAATAACAACAGCAGTATATCAGGAAGTCTCTGAAACCACTTCTGGCTTGGGCTAATGCCATCTATTACAGAGCTCAGCCCATCATTTCCTCTAATTCAGAAATGATGGCTGCCCCATTGTTCTCCGACTCTGTAATTGTTGAGGAACTTAAGAATAGGACTTTCAAAACATTGGTTGTCTTTAGGGTTTGGTTATTTCTAAAATGTACCCAGCTCAGCTATGAGTGAATGGTTCATCTATACGAGCCTCTCATCACTCAAGGCTCAGAGATGATTCAGGAACGAAGGGTTGATAGATGTAAGAGCAGATTAATGTGATGGGAGTTTAGAAACGATAACTTTTGCACAAAGCATGGCTGTTGAGTACGAAACTAAAGTATCTGTGATCACTTTCTGAAGATCCAATCAGTCAAAATTTCAGCGTGGAAGATGGAAGGGTCCTGAAGGTGCTACTCCTACTAAAGTAATTATTGGCAATTGATGACGGCTGAGTGGAGAAGAGGCCCTCTCCTTTGAGGCTATTTTTGTGGTAGGCAGCTCTTTCCCCATTGGATACACCTGGGCATATGAGCAGATATAATTGTTCACCCAGCTTTATAAATAACAAAAGAAAGGAAAAAGGAAAAACAGACGCCTGGAGAAAACTGGGGATGCTGGGGACTGGGAGGAGGTAGTGGTAGAGGGTATTTTGATGAATATACATTATATCAATTTATGACACTTCCAAAGAATACAAAGTAGTATTAAAATCCACCCAGGTAATAAGATTTTCAGGAAGTAAATCAACTCGTGAATGTTTTTAATTTAAATATCTTTATTTTCACAACAGTGTGGCTGTATATTCTTTGATAATCTCATTTATAAACTGAAAAAAACATTCATAATTTCATTGTAGAAACTGAACTAGAGCTACATTTATTTAAGTTTGAAAGTTCTGAGATTCTAGGCAGCTTTAGTTTATACACCCTTCTGGGACTTCTGTCTCTCTTTAAGTATACACATGTGTACTCATAGTTCTCCATTCTACTCTCAGGACACCAGCTATGCTTTGATAAAATAAGACTGGGACTCCTGACATTTGTACTGTTTTTCTTTTGCTTTGAAATGTCAAGTTATATACTATAAAAAGTTATATACTATAATGTTAATGATATTACAATAAGTAATTGTTGATTACTGAACCAGAAAATAAGTTCTATATAGTTAAGTTGTATATATATACAGATAACATCATATATATCAATTTATTCATCAATGTTTTACTTATACAACTTGAAGAATAACTTTTAACAGATAAATAAATAAGATACTCTTACCTATATACAAATGTTAAACGAAAAACTAGGTGAACTGGGTTTGCAAATCATCTGGCTCTACCCCAGTACATCCTATAGTTTTAACAGAAGGAAATCACCTGGCATTGCCTTTCTGAATGCATTCTAGTGAGTAAGTGAGGCATGGCTGTGTGTTTTTTTCATAGTCAGCACCATTCCACAGGTAAAGCACAAAGCTTCATTTTGGAAGTATATATGAAAAATACATTGTCTCTCTAATTTATTAGTTTTAAGTTACTTTGGTTATTTGTACATTTTCTAATGTATTTTTTCTAATATATATGAATGGTTTGATGTATTTTTAAAAGTTGTTGGTTATTGAACCAGAAAACAGGTCTTATATAGTTTAGCTGGAAATGTATGATTTTATTTGTTTATCCACCAATATTTTGCTCATAAAGCTTGAAGAGTATAATACATGAAATACCCTTACCTTTACTCAAATGTTAAATAAATATTTAAATACTTTATTATTCTAACCTTTTGGCATTATAATATAATTACACTACTTCTCCTTCCCTTCTTCCCTCCAGATCCACCCATGACCTGTCCATTTTGAAACAAGTTGTACTAGCCAGGACTTCATATAATTGCTTTTTGTGGCTACACACTTTAGATTCTCCTCGCACCGAGGGCCACCTAGGAATTCTGTAATAATTTTGTTTCCTGGAATATTTATAATACAAAATTTTAAAGAATAAAAAGCATTTGTTCCACTGCTAAATATTTCATTTGTTCTCCTACATCCATCTCTTAATAGTAAAAATACGTTTTCATGTAATATCCACTTATGAGTGAGTACATACCATGTTTGTTTTTCTGGAACTGGGTTGTTAGAAGAAAAACAAAGGATAACCTGCCTATAGTCTATGACCCCAGAGAAGCTACGTAACAGAGAGAACCCTAAGAGAGACATACATGAATTACCTTGCATAGGATAATTACACAAGATCTCCTAAGAAATTTGGAGTGGTGGGGAGAAGGGAGGGTGGAAGAGGAGGGAGAAGGAAGAATAGAAGGAGAAGAACATGAAGGAACATGATGGTTGAAATGGGGGAATGAGAGAGAGAGAGAGAGAGAGAGAGAGAGNAAGAAAGAGATATCTTGATTGAGTGAGCCCTTATGTGGCTAGCAAGAAACCTGGCACTACGGAAATTCTCAGTAATCCACAAGAATAACCTCAGATAAGGCTCTAAGCAATAATGGAGAGGGTACCTAAACTGGCTTTCCCTTGTAATCAGATTGATGACTATCTTAATTGTCACCGTAGAACCTTCATCCAGTAGCTAATGGAAGCAGATAGAGATCCACAGTTAAGCACTACCCTGAACTTATGGAGGAACAGCTGACCTGAGCTAGTGAGAGCTCACTGACTCTGGTCAGCTGTTCCTGAGAGCATCCCCATCATGGTCTTGACTGTTTCTGTGGGTATTCTCATCGTGGTCTTGACCCCTTAGCTCATATTATCACTTCTCCCTCTCTTGGACTGGTTTCCATAAGTTCAGGATAAGCAAAAGTTCTCTGGCTTGTGCAGTCAGTGGGGCTCCTGGTTAGGGGACCAAGATTTATCCCTAGTGGTTGAATTGACATCTTGGAGCACATTCTTTTTTGGGGGATACCTTGCTCAGTCTAGATAAAGGGGGAAGGCTTCTGGCCTGCCTCAGTGATGTGTCAGACTTTGTTGATTCCCCTGGAAAGACTTACCCTCTCTGCAGAGTGGATGAGGCGTTGGTGCAATGGGAAGGTGGGCAGAGCAGGAGAGGAGGGACTGGGAACTGGGATAGGTATGTAAAATGAGAAACACTTGTTATTTTTAAAAATACAGTTAATAATATATGTTTTCAATTTTAAGAATGAACAAGTTTAGTAATCAGTCTCTTTGAGAGAGAAAGTGAGGCAGACAAGATAGAAAATCGTAGTAATTCCTGGTAAAGTTGGGTGCCAGATCAATCATAGTATTAATATTTTCCTGAAAGTGATTGTAAATAATATATCATTCAGAATTATTCCTAGCATCTTAACAGACGTAGAACTATTAGAATGTGTTGTTAATAGAAATAGCCAATACAATTTTCCTAGTTAGAAAAATAGTTAATACACACAGATAAACCCCATTCTTCTTCATTTCCTGTCTGTCACAGAACTTCAAATGATTCCAGTTTGGGGCACCTATTAGATCACAGTTGATTTGAGATAGTTTTCGTCTTTCAAATATAGTGTAATCATTATGGCATAATGAGCCCCTGCTCTGAGGTTTGTCCTTGCCTGATTTTCCTCCAAATTACCATGAGCTGTTGATACTTTAAATCCAACTACCTGAGTAGGGATGGAAATGCATTAAAAAAACCAACTAATTAGTATATTAGACAGCCAAACAAGGTCAGAGGAGAGAAGAAGGGGTGGTGTCAGCGAGATAATTACCTCTTTCTTGGCCCCTGATGAATTCATTTACTAATGCTTGCAATATTAGATTGACAACTTGTAATTTATCTAATTGTTCCATATAATCTCACTGTGCTTCTGTTAAAAAAAAAAAAAAAAACTGCTAAGGCATAGTTCTAGAATCCATGGGTCCAGAAAATAATTTTCTGAAGACAGACTTTCAAAGAAGTGGACGACTTAAAATTTAACATAATGCAATATACACTGAAATAGAAATATTTCAAAATAACTGAGTCACCTTTTTTTTCCTAGTCACATTTAAATGACATACAAATAATGTGTTTATTTCTCTTGGAAAACCAGTTGGTTGAATTATGTCTGAAAGAAAATATTAATTCTAATGTTTTTAAAATTAAGTCTTTCAAGAATAGTTCAGTTTTGGTGCATTAAAACATACTTATATTGTTTGATTAAATTTTGGGTTTTAATTATTTATTTAAAAAATATTGTCAACATTTTAGTTCCAAGCATGATTGTAAGAAATGATATTGGGAAATCCCATGAACACATCTCCAGTTCGCATGAAGACACATTAAAACCCTTGACCCAGTCATAAGCAGGGCTGTTTGAGGATCCCTCACCATCAACACATTTCCCACTGGCCTATGAAATCCATACGCACCTCCCGATTATCCTGTAACAGAAAGGGATTGGACAGGATTGCATTGAGCTATTCCTTGTTTTTGTTTTCTTCACATGAAGTTGAGTATTCTTTCAAGGTCTGTAAGATTTGTGTTGTAATTTCGGTGGGAATTGATTATTGATTCTGTAAATTGCTTTTGGTATGGTGACCATTCTTATTATATTAATCTTACCAATCCCTGAGCATCACTTTATCTTCTTATATCCTCTTCAGCTTTTTTCTTCAAAATCTTTAAGTTCTTGTCGTACAGGTTTTCAGTTTTTTGGTTAGAGTTATGCCAATACATTTTCTATTATTTGTGGCCATTGTGAAGGGTATTGTTTCTCAGCCTGTTTATCATTTGTATATAGGAGGACTATTGATTTTTTTAAGTTAAGTTTGTATTCAGATACTTTGCTGAATTTGTTAATCAGCTGTAGGAGTTCCCTGTAGAATTTTTTTTGGCTGTTTATGAATACTATTATGTCATCTGAAACTAATAATGCTTTGACTTCTTTCTTTCCAATTTGTATCCCCTTGATCTCTTTAAGTTGTCATATTGCTCTAGGTGAAATCCAAATACAATGTGAACCAGATATTGAGAGAGTGGATAGCCTTGACTTGTTCCTGATTTTAGTGAAATTGCTTTGAGTTTCTCTTCATTGAATTTGATGTTGACTATAGGCTTGCTGTAAATTGCCTTTATTATGTTTAAGTTTGTCCCTTCTTTCTCGAATCGTTCCAAGACTTTTATCATGAAGGGCTATTGGATTTTTCACAGAATTTTTCAGCATCTAATGAGATGATTATGATTTTTTTCTTTCAGTTTGTTTATATGGTGGATTACATTGACAAATTTTTATATGTTAAATCATTCCTGCATCTCTGGGATGAGGCCCATCTGATTGTGACAGATGATCTTTTGGATATTTTCCTAGATTCGGTTTGTATTTTATTATTATTGTTGTTTTATTATCACTTTTTAACGCTTATCATTTTTTATGGATTTCACATCATGCATCTGGATATCATTTATCTCCCCATCTCCTGGCATCCACCTCCTCTCCTTGCAACTTCCCCTCCAAAACAAAACAAAAAAAACATTAAAACATAGCAAACAGAACCCCAAAATAATAGCAACAACAACAACCAAAACACTGAGAGAAGAATCTCATTGTGGAGGCTATAGTGTGGCCTTTTTAGTTAAATGGTCTACACACCTTTGTCCTTTTCTCTCTACTTGGAAGTGTTCATTGCTATGAGTCTTTGATCTGGCTCAAGGCCTTCAGTTTCTGCAAGTGTATTGATAAAGAGCTCTCATTAGGGGCTCTGTTTAGATATCTTTTCTTCCTGGAAATTTTGCAGTATTGTATCGATAGGCATGTTCCCTTCACATGCTCCAACAGTTCATAGATGAGGTGGACCTTGTGGTGGGCTAATTCATAGTTCTAATTCTAAGCTTAGTAATTTCTCTTCTATGTTCATGAGGGAAGATGTTCTGCAGTTCTTATTTTTCTTCTTCATTGAAATGAATGGCATGTTAATATAATCAATCAAAGTTTAAGTAAGTATACTTTCCTTTTACTAAGAATGCTTGGGAAGATTTTAGTGCTTGGCTTTGGGTGACTGGCTGATATGTAACTTACTGCACTAACTTCTGTAAATAGTAAATTGAAACACTGCTTTGAAGTTTTGATACCTGTTCGACACTATTATGCTTTAACCTGGCTGCTTCATTGTATCTTCATAGAATTTATGTAAAAGCCTTCTAATTCTCATTGCATGTGTTTAATTAGGATGTTTACTTTTTTGTTTTGTTGCAATACCTCCAGCTCATCACCTATTTACATATAGAACTTCTCAGTGGAATACTATCCTTTTGGTATTTTCATTTTTCTTGATGAGCTTATTAATTTTGATATATTAACAAATTGCATGTTGAAACTGAATGACTTTCCTTGGGAAATTACACATTTTAGCTTTTCTTTGCTTTTATATATTTTAATCTCATCATATTCTATTTCCAGGTTTTCTAAACTTACTCTATTTTCATTGCAGCCATTTTGATTTTTAAGTAGCCCTTGTATCCAGCATAGCATTTCATTACACTCTATATAACCTTAAGAGGAACATTTTATTCTCTATAGAAAGATATTAAGATTTTAATTTTGCTGAGCACAGTTCTCTGCTAATGTATTCTTCCTTACACATTACACCTAAACTGGATTTCGTCATACCCTAAATTCAACGGATGTTAACTAACTGAAATGTATTGTGTATCCAAGTCTTAAGTAAATTATTACTATTTTAACCCTAAATCTTCTTTATCTTTCTACTTTTCATAACTCTCCTGTTGTACCAGGGTCATGGACAGTGAATATTTGCAATAAAGTAAGATTAATTGATATCTACTGCCATCTTAGGGACAAAACATAACAAAAGCATAAGAATACAGTTGTCACATCCACTAAGTTTCCATAAAAATGAGGATTTGCAGGCCTACAAGTTAGAATGTGAGCATTTTTTAGGAATTGTGACTTAATTACCATCAACACTACATGGATTTCAGTATAACCAGTTTACTTTTTTTCCCATTTATACCAGAACAGTCTCCATTGTCACTAGTGGTGGACTCCTGAGTCATTCTGATTCTGATTCTCCTCCAGCCTCCTTCCGTTACTTTCTCATAGGACTTCATAACTCATCAATATTTTTGTGAAATTATAACTTTGAGTTACTCTGCTGGGAATTCTTGTCTTTACCCCAGTATCATGTGTTCTCAGAATCTTTTAAATTTCAGGTTGGAGAGTTAATTGACCAGTAGTTCATTTAAAGGATTTGTGTTAGCACTAATTTTCAACATTGTGCCTAGTCTGGGTTCTACCTATACTGCATTAAGTAGAAAGTTCTCCAAATTGGAGTCTAACAAAACAAGTTTTAAACATTCTGCTGATGGAGTGTATACAAAACCCCCATTTTTTACTCTTTTTCTCTTTCACTTTAGTGTATAGAAAAAGATATACATAAATATCATAGCAATAGCCTTTAAAAATGGCCCATCTATTTTATAATAAAATAGAAGTCATAAACCTAAAACATGCAAGATTGGACCTGAAACCATGATCAGAGATTTCTTCGTTAATAAAATTGTGTCCTTGAGAATTCATATATTATTTTAAAGTGAAATATATACTATTAAATAATGTTATATTTAGAAAAATGTTATTGAAATAGTTTTATCTAACCTTTACTCCATTTCTTTTTTTTTTAAATATAATTTTTTATTGAAAAAAAAGATTTCC
>NW_026067986.1:6191706-6205354 GCF_014885135.2 Alexandromys fortis | reverse complement strand
GGGATGTACTCACTCATAATTGGTTTCTAGAGATAAATAAAGGTCAGTGAGTCTATAATTTGATCTCCTAAAGAAGCTAAATAAGAAGGTGATCCCAAAGAAAAACATATAGCTATCCTCCTGATTATGGGAAGTAGACAAGATTGCCGGGCAAAAAATGGGATCTTGGGGGAGGGGGGGAGGGAGGTAAGGGGAGATGGGGAGAGAAAAGTGAGAAGGGGAGGTTGGGGGGAACTTGGGAAACGGGATGAATGGGATAAAGGAAGGTCGGATAGGGGAGCAGGGAAGCACACACCTTAATTAAGGGAGCCATCTTAGGGTTGGCAAGAGATTTGGTGCTCCCAGGTGCCCAGGGCGATGTCCCCAGTTAGTTTACTCCATTTCTTGTTTTTATGATGTGTATATGTGTAGAGCATTTAACAAACTATAAAATGAATATCACTATACTATTATTTACTAAGAATTAAATTTACTGTTTTTCTGTGAATAACCCCTTTGTCCTCCAGCATCTAATCCAAGTCACTATTTATCTATTGTGTCTGTTTAGCATCTCTTCTTGGTGTAGTTTCTCAGTCTTCCTTTCCTATAATGCAGACATCTACGGCAGAACTGATCATCCCTTCTCAAAAGTTACCTTTCCCCTTTGTGAACAGTTAGATTGAGTTCACACCATCAAGGAAGAGAATTTAAGAAGCATAATACCCACCTGGTACCTGGTTTCCAGCAGTGTGTACTGTGTATGTATGATATCACTAGTGACGGCAAGAGGTGACAGTTTAGACCAGATTAACTTGCTCCTCAATTTTTCTACTTTTAATGTTTGTTCTCTGGAAGTTAGTTCCTAAAACTGTCCAAGATGCCCAGAGAATTAAGTTTCACTTTTCTGTAGTATGAGAACACTTAAAGTTGTTATGTAAAATTATTCTATAAGAAGCATTTTTCTTCTGTCTAATTTATGAATTTATTCAACCATTTGCATAGATCAGAATGGACTCATGCATATTTATTTTTAACTTTGGATTACATTTTTTATTATATTTGGGTTACATTTGATATAATTTTATTTTTCTTTTCACCACATTTTTCTTGGTTTGATGTCAGTATCTCTTTTAGTTTGGCTACTTTGTCTTTCTGAAAAATTTGGTACTTTTACCTTTGGAGAACATAGAAAAGCACTTTGAATCTAGGTGATACAGAGGTACTTTGTGTTTTCCTATTGTATATATAATGACAAGTCTTAACAGTGTGCTTGTTTTATTTTATTGCATGATGTCCCTCAAAAATCAAGATTTACGAACTTCAGGAATGTTCATTAGTAATAGTATATCAAAGGAAATAGTATGTAATACAATCTCATATCATGATCTGGGTAGTGGAAATAATAGAAACTTATTTTTTGTTATAGCTTTGAAGAAAGAACCTATGGCCAACATACCAAGATCAATCTGTTAAACCTGGATTTTCCAATCCCATCCTTTGATTGCCTGTCCTCACATGTTGCCTACTCCCTATGTAGCCAAACTTCCTATAATGAAAATGCCCATCAATATCAATCAGATTCTCCTTTGGAAATTCTCTTGGTGGAAGCAAGATGTAGACTTCAGTTTATATATACAAATTGAGACATACAGTTCACTGGATTCTCTGCATAAACGTGGCTATAAACATTTCTGTTTACCCTTTCTGTGTAGGAACTGTATGTACAATCTAACCATGTTGTCTGTTCCTCTTCTGTTTTCATGTAGACTTACTTGCATGAACTATGATTTGGGTTATTAAGTGTCTTAAACTGGAGTCAATGGCAGGAAGTACTTTACATTTAGAAAGTAAATTAAAATGTTTTGATTGTTACTACAAATGGCTATTTTGTGAGGTAGAATGTTTTCATTCTGATTTCTAGCATTTTTGTATTTTATGCAAAAATTTATGTAATCTATATTATTTAATATACATTTATTCCTATATGAAAAACTCAAACCTATGGGGCAGGTTTGACTTAGTCGTACAGTACTTGCCTAGCATGTGTGAAATCCATTGTTCAACAACAAACACTTCAAAATAGCTTCTCTATTTAAAATATAGATTTCAAAAATTTGAAATCTATATTTGAAAATTGAAATATACATTATCTTGCAAAACTCTCTCTCTCTCTCTCTCTCTCTCTCTCTCTCTCTCTCTCTCTCTCTCTCTCTTTTTCTCTCCGGTTTCTCCTGGCAGGAAATGAAAGTATTAATTTAATTAATTTACTTTCTATTTGGGTTAATTACTGTACTAGATATTTTAGGCATTTTTACACAATCATACATCCTTGAAACAAAGTTTCTCTAAAGTAATATTCCTAGCAAACTCTGGAAGGTTATTCTATTTAGAAATAGTGTTTGTCAGATATTATAAAAGTAAAATGAATTTGCAATGAATTAATCTGAGTCCTAGATCATAGAAGCAAGTTTTTTTTTTTCAGGAAGAAATCAAAATATGAAAATGTAGCCACAGAACTGAAATCCCAGGAAAGGGTATTCATGTGGTCATGTTACCAGGCATGGAAGAGAAGAGGAGTGTCCAAGAAGACTGTTTTGTTTTAGCAACTATAGACAGTGAATACAGCAGAGATATTTTAATCATAAAGAAGAATCAAAGATGAGAGAGAGAGTGTTTTGAGAGATTATATAATTTGTCTTAATTAAATAATTAATTAACAATTAAACTTGATAGTCTTTTGCATAGTGAGAATGTATTTAGAGTGAAACAATGTTGTGTGTCAGTCTCATGCTATGGAAATTCCCCATGTTGTCTGATCATTTTAGAACATCTAAACTCATGACATAAAGGGAGCTAAATTTACCTACTTAATTTCCCTCAATTTACAATTTGCATATGGACATATTCCTACTTTCGAGCATATGACTTAATAGCTAAAATAGGAAGAGTTTAATTAGCATCATTGAAAATTCAGAGTATATCAAGGCAAATCAGGAAGATAAAGAACTAAAGATGATAAGGTTAAATATATTGCAAAATTTAGGGGGACCTGCTCTATAGTGGGCAATTAGATTTAAAAAAGTAAAATGTGATATCTACCTAGAAAGTAAGTCATAAACATATGGCAATATATTTGACATGCTAGGTTCATGGCCAATATATAACTGATTTTACTCTATAATTAATCAGAGGACGTATTTTACTTCTGTAAGAAACAAATTTCTTGGAATAGGAAGAAGAAAGAAAAAGAAAATATATAGAAATAAATAGTTCAGCCAAAATTAAAGGAAAAGGCAGTTTAGGCAAGATCTGATTGTTATCAATTAACAAAGTTCACCATAGCCAGTTACTTAGGAAAAGTTACAGTCCTTGCTGATTCCTTTGTACCCTTTAATCTATGAATAAAATACCCACACCTGTTTTACTTTATTAGTAAGACTCTTGTCTTCCTTGCCCTTTCAGTTATAACATTACTTCTCACTCTGTTATTTATGAGTGAGGTATAATAATAATAATAATAATAATAATAATAATAATAGTTAAATGTAGGCATCACTGAAAGCGATGGAATGGTGCACACGCTTGTTTAATCAGCATTCAGCATTAGCCTTCTACAACATATCGTACATTCTTGTTGAAGTTAAGAGGCAATAGAAACCTTTAAGCTACTCTATGGCACTAACAGGTTTTTCTCAATGTTTTCCTCCTTGGGCAGGTTTGGGCTGTTTTCTCCATTTTCTCAAGCCTGGGGCTCCTATTCTATCATCACTTGTCTCAGTTATGGTTATTGTTGCTGTGTTGAAACACAATAACCAACAAAACTTAGGGAGGAAAGAATTTATATGGTTTATGTTTCCATATCATAGTTTGTCACCAATGGAAGTCAGGACAGGAACTCAAGCAGGGTAGGAAGCTGGAGGCAGGACCTGATGCAGAGAACTTGGAGAAGTGCTGCTAACTGGCTTGCTCTATATGGTTTGCTCATCCTGCTTTTCTTATACCCAGGGAGGCTCCATCCACGATGCCCCCACACCCCAACAATTAGAAATTGAGAAATGCCCTACAAGCTTGACTACGTAGTCTTTGGATCTTAAGGAGGCATCTTCTTATTTGGGGCTTCCTCATCTCTGATTGCTTGTTGGTGTGACATTTCATCTCTCCATTTCATGCATTTCTGCTTCATCATTTTTCTTTGGTTTCCATCTGCTGGCTGAGGGTTCAGAGCATTCCTGTTTATTCTAGTTCCTTGAATTAAAGTCTTTTTTTTTTCTTGTATGGATATGGACATTGATGACTATATACTTTTTTGCAGCAGTATTTTATTTTTTATTACTTAGATTTTTTTGGTATACTATGCATCTAATTTCACTCATCAAGAAAAATGATTCAATCTTGATTTCTTCCATATTAGATATCTTTTAAATAAAATCCCAGGACATAAAAAATTCAGAAAAAATTAAAAACTCTACACAAGTAAAATATTACTTCTCACATTTGAATTTTTACATCTCATTATTTTTCTTTACCTATTGTTTATTTGCTGTTCTTTCTTTAGTGTCTGCCTCTCAACATATTAATATTTCTATCCTTACTACTATTAAATATTGATCTTCTCATTAAAGACAAGAGTGGTTTCTGCATCTTATTTATAATGTGAGATCATTCCGAATTTCTTAGTATTGATTAACCAATAAATTTTATAGCACTCACTGTTTTCCCCAATCATCAATCCCATTTGCAATTAACTTTTTGTCAAAATTGAAGCATCAGTTTTCTTTCATGGATGTGACTGGGTTTTTCAGTGCCCAGGAATAACTAGCCAATAAATAGCAGATATAAAGCAGATACTCTTTGTCTTTCTTTTGAACTTTTTGTTTTGTTTTGGAAGTTTCTGTCTTACTAGTTTTTGTTTGGTTTAATTTTAATTTTTTTTCTTGTTGTTTTTAGTTTTCTTGGTAAGAGAATAATTAGCATAAGGCTGGTGGGCAGGAAAGTGGGAAGAGTTGGGGAGGGGAAAGATTAAAATCAAAACATGTTGTTGGAGGCCACTTGTTCTTTCCCAGCTGTTCAGAACCCCAAAATAATCACTCAGAAAACTGCTATTAATTAAATCACTGCTTGGCCAATCACTTAAGCGTACTGCTATCAAACTCTTACATCTAGAAAATAATTAATTAATTAATCATTAGTTAATTAATTGTAGCTTACAATGCATTTTTTGTTAACTTGTGTAATATTATATTCTTCTGGAGTCTTTGATGGAGTTGAAGAATAGATAGTTATAATTGAGTTTTCTTTAGTTACGATAAAAGATAAATCAGATATAAATATTATAAATGTAATTCTTTCTTGATACCTGTTTTGTTATATGTAATTTTACTATGTTCAAGTTAAAACCTGCCCTTTTATTTAAACAGAAAAGGGGAAATGGTGTGGGAAGCCCTTCTGTACATGTGTTGCTTTTATTGCTTAATGAGCAAAAAAAGCTGGTTTGGCCTGTGATAGGGAAGGGTAGAGCTATGCAGGGAAAACTGAACTGAATACCGAGAGAAATAAGGAAAAGTCAGGAGAAGCCATGTAGCCTGCCACCAGAGACAGATTTGCTGGAACCTTTCCAGTAAGCCACAGCTACGTGACAATACACAGATGAATAGAAATGGGTTAACCAAAGATATAAGAGCTAGCTAACAATATGCTTAAGTCATTAGCCAAGCAGTGTTGTAATTAATATAATTTCTTTGTGATTATTTTGTGTTCTTGGTAGCCAGGAACAAATAAGCGGCCACCTACAATAAAAACATATTGTGTAAAAATCATTTTTTCTTTATTAAATTCTATAGATAAAAATATACAATATATTTTGATTATGCCCCCCTCTGATAATTTTTTCATTATTTCCCCTATCTCTCTATCCATTCATTTAGACATTCTTTTTTATCTTCTCTCTGCTGATAATGAAAGAAACATCTTGATGGAGAAAGCCACTGTTAGGTTTGGAAAAACCTGGTGCTAAGAAAATTCCCAGGAATCCACAAGAATGACCCCAGATAAGACTCCTAGAAATAGCGGAGAGGGTCCTGAAACTGGCCTTCCCCTATAATCAGATTGGTCAATACCCCAACTATGATAATAGTGCCATTATCAAATACCTGATGGAACCAGATGTAAAGATTCACAACCACGCACCAGGCCAAGCTCTGGGGATCTAATCGAAGAGAAGAAGGACAGAATATATAAGCAAAGGTAGGTCAAGATCATGATGACGAAACCTAAAGAGACAGCTGAACGAAGCTCACGGAAACTCATGAACTCTAGTCTGAGAGCTTTGGAGCTTCCACGGGACAGAACAAGGCCCTCCGTGCATGGGAGACAGTGGTGAAACTTGGACTGTCTGAGGGGCCCTTGTCAGTAAGACCAGGATCTCTCACCGTGGTGCATGAGCTAGTTTGTTGGAGTCCGTTCTCTATGGTGGGATGCCATGCTCAGCCTTAATGTGCCAGACTTTATTGACTCCCTATTTGGTCGGGAGGAATGGATGGGAGGTGGGCTGGAAGGGAGGCAGAGTGGGGGGTAGAGATGGGGGATGCAGGATGTGGGAGGGAAAGCTGTGATGTAAAATGAAATTTAAAAAATAATAAATAAAATAATAAAAATAAGTAAATTTAAAAAAGAAACCAAGAAACACCCATTTTAAGCCATTCACAAAGTGGGAGCCAAAATATATAAAAAAAAAAAAGGTCAATAGGACAAAAAAAATACTGAAATAAGTAAAATGGAGCAAAAAGTTTATTAAATATCATTGAATTTATTTTGTGTCATCTTAAAATTTTAAATGATTTTATATGCTATTTTCATCACACTTTTCTTTTCCAACTCTGTCTTTTATTTTTCTTTTTTAAAGATTTGTATATATGGGCGGAGGGAGATACAGAGAGAGAGAGAGTGACTGAGTAACAGATACAGAGAAAGACTCAGAGAGAAAAATGTAGGGAGAAACACAGAGAGTTGTCATATGTGGTGTGGTTGTGAATATGCCAGAGTTAGCATCCTAATCCCTGTAATTGGAGTTACCATCCTGCTGTGGATGATGGAAAGTGAATCCCAGCACTCTGGAAGAGTGGGAGGCATTTGTACTATTGGGCTACCTCTCCGACCCCAATTGTCTATTTACTAATAGACGATCCTTGAATTTACCCCTCTTTGCTGTATGCTCTTTTTTTTTTCTAGTTTGACTTCTATTTTTATATCATATGCTTTTTTTTTCCCACAGGCATCTGCACAAATTTTTAAATTGCCTCTTTTTTTTTGAGCTTGCCTGTTGAAGTATTGGTTCACTTCTCTTGACTGTCTTGATATTAGATTAGTTTCCTTGAAAGAGCTATTTTCAGTTTAACACCTAAGAATCCTTGTTTGCCATTGGAAGGCAGAGACCTTATTGAATACCCTTCTGGCTTTGTTTACGTGTGTCTTTCCAGGAATTCTATTCAAACTGTTTGTTATTATTAGGCTACATTCAACTCAATACTCAAATACTCCGTCGTTGCAACCCTAAGTCAGATTTTTCTATTGCCTTCTGTTAGTGTGTTGCCACTATTTTAACTTTATTTTGTTCCATATTCACAGTTGGAGTTTTATTCAGTGTGAACAGGCGCAACTTATAATGCTGTCCATCCTCATGAAATTGCCTGGGGACCGTCCTTGTTTTAGAAGACTTGTCTGCAAACACAGGTTATGACCATATACTGTTGAATTCTGCATGTTTCTAGACAATGTCAAAACGGATGATCCTATGTGATTCCTATGGCTAACATTACTCGAATCTGTTTCACACTTTGAGCTTAGAGCTAGCCAAAGCCACAACACTGTGCAAGGACGAAAGCACACACTTACACATGCTGTTCACTACTATGGTGACATCGTAAATAGTTTTCTGCGGGATTTATTCCTATTATTCCCTGACAGAGAGATTGCAGCTGGTGATCTGTTGTAACACTTAATATGAGACCGAGGGATTGTGTCCTGGGGAAAAGGCATGAAGAAAATACCAAAAAAAAAATGACTTGCAAAAATCGATGCAGACACAGAAGCTGATAGAAATAAAGAGGAAAGAAAGTGAACGCTTGTTAAATCACTGTTATCCACCTGCTCATTTCAAGTGCACTGTTTGATATCACTGGATTAGTCAACTTAATTTTGTGGGGTAGAGATGAGGAAACAGAAGGGAATGATATCAAGTACAGCTGGTAAAGAAGGATTAGGTTGCAGTCTAGCTCTCTGCGACACAAAGTAAATTCTAACAGCTCAAGGGAGTAAAATATTATTAATTTTGGTGATGAAGTAAAATCTCCCAGTGTCTGGAACTTCAACAAGAGACATCTTACTCTAGAGCAGGCGGGATTGAAGAGTTTAAAGACACAATTATGTTCCAATTAAATAATTATTGTTAATATTTGCAGCTTTGTCATAAAATATGTAAGCATGATTGGAAATGACATACATCAGCAACATGGTATTTAGAGTGGAGATAAGATAGAGTTCTCAAGGAATATTGACTAAAGTAATAAATTTGATAAATATTGGATAATTGTGATTGGATAAATTAAAGATAATCTTAAACATGAGTTAACAGGAATAATCTTTATGCAAAAAAATAAAAGAATGTCAATGGTAAGCCGCTGTGAAAAGGCTTTTGCCTTCACAGAATTGTGGACCAGTTATATTTCCAGTGCAGAAAAGCTTAATGGAAGAAAGAAGGTTGAGAATTTAGACTGGGAATAGATAAGTGAGGTCCTTGTATAGTCATGGTTGAAGAATGATAGTTGCTAAAACTTATGGTGTAGAGAATACCATTATTCATTTATTTACTTTTTGTCTGTTTGGTGACAAGATCTCAACATGTCATTATGGCTGGCCTGGAACTCCCTCTGTGGACGAGCATGGTCTTGGACTCAGACAGATCTGCCTGCACCCAACTTACTAGTGCCACTGTCCCAGGCTAATTAATAACAGCCTTACAGAATGCTGGTGAGCTTCCAAGATAACTCCACCCATAAATCCATTTGATGCCAAGGCTAACAACCTAAGTGCAACTCCCAGGACCAACATGGTTTAAGGAAAGAACTGACTGTAGATAAAATGTAGGCTTTGACTTACAACTTTTAAAAGAAAATAAAATGCAAAAAGCATTGTATAGTTGCATTATAATTTAAAGGATGGGTCATCAATGTTCACACATGGAATTACTGAAAAAAAATTTCAGGAGATTGTTAAAGCGAAATCCTAGAACGCCATCCCTCTACTTTCATAACCAATGTGAAGTAAAAACATTTAAAATCCATTGAGTTTTATTTTGAGATATAAGGCATGCAGTCTTCCTTGGCTTCAGATTGCAAATCAATTATCCCCTAGTTTAAGGAAGCTCTGACATGTGCAGTGACTGGGACGTATTTACCGTCACTTTTTGACAGAGACATATACAGCTTTTAAAATAGTAACAGATTAGAAATCAAATTGAGGGGTTTGATATATGATAATCTTTTCAGGAATGCATTTAAAACTGCTCTAAAAATATTTTGCAGAGGTATAAAATATATCGGGACTGTCTCTCTTTCCACCTGATGTATGCAACCATAATTCCTATGTACTCGATGTGACAAACTTTCATCCTAGCATTTTTTCCTTGGACTCTCTTTTTTTTTTTTTTTTTTTTTTTTTTTNTTTTTTTTTTTTTTTTTTTTTTTTTTTGTGCAGAGTTTAGTCAGTAACCTGAATGTGGTTAATGCAGACTGCGGTGAGAACGTTTAATCTGGTGTTTGTGATGGGCTGCTATTTCAAATCTCTGTATTCAGGCACAGGACAAAGGGTTTACGGAAGAGTCCATTTATTTGAAAACAGCACAGAAGGAAAAGTTAGAGGAAGAAAACAAAAAATGTTCGGCAATCAGTTTGTCTTTAATCCTAAGCAGGTATCTGTATAATTAGGGACACAGTTAATAAAAATTCCTTAAGTGATTACTTTTTGTTTAAACAGTTTTGGGAGTATACTTTCCTGGAAAATGGAATTACACTTGTAATAGGGTTATTTCTCATGTGTTAGAACATGCAGCAATACAGAGATGGTAACATTGTGTGGAAAATGCATTCAGTAGGTTCGCTTTCCTCTTGACCTATTTTCAGTAATTCATAAAAGCCTCAGTTTTACTGGTATGTAGTAAATGAATTTTTACTTTCCACAAGACATACACTGTACACAACTATATTCTTGGCTCACACATGGATACTTTATGGATATAGGGACAAATTTTGGGGGTCATTAACAAAAATTCTTAGGTTAGAGTTTAGAATATTCTAAATGGATTATTAGCTCTATAGGTTTCTAAAGAATATTTATTTATTCTTACTTTTGATGTTGAAATGTTTTGCTCTCATCTTTTTCAAAACACTGCTTGTATGCCCGGTGCTCATGGAGACCAGAATAGGGTGCTATATCTCCTCAAACTAAAGTTATAAATACTTCTAAGTCTCCACGTGTGTGTTGGGAACCGAATTCGGTCCTAAGGAAGACAGTAAAGTTCTCTTAATCACTGAGCCATCTCTCTGACCACACAATTCAACTGATTTACAATATTAAAATTAACTTTTGCAAAACATGTGATCCAGAATGACTCAGCTATGCTGAAATCTTTTCCCATAGGGTGCATAATGCTGAGGTAATGGAATCGTCACATGTCATTAAAATTCAACAGAACTTCCTGCAAATGTCCTCAGCTAAATAGACCCTGAAAGAGCACATAATGTAAGGAAAAGAAGTCATGCTTGTATGCATCTGGAGAAGCTCTAGTAACGGGATGGATAGTTACTAGCTTTTCTTGGAAGCTTAGAGTGGCCAAACACAGAAGTGCTCAAGTAAATCAAAATAAAAATCAAGTTAATAAGAGGAAAAGAATATGCACTCATACATTCTGCTAAAATCAGATTACCATAGTAGACATCAGATCATTTTGATCATTAAGCTGGTTGTTGGAAAAAAATCAGATGTTATAGCTCAAAGAACATAAACAGTGCCATGGAGTTCTTGATGCCTGAAATTCCATTTACAGCGTAGACAACATCTCGCCAATTAATACAAATCCTAATGGGCTTAATAACTTTAGGTTAAACAAATGCAACACCCGTCATTTATCACTGTTAATAGTTGTAGAAAATAGAGAGGTGTATTTTAGAAAGCTGTGATCACCTGAACAAAAAAATGCATAGGTTGCCCTTTAGTCTAGTTCAGGACTTGGCAAGTGACATATTTTACAATCAGCATGGCATAACTGTGTGAGAGACACTAGGGAGAATACGTGAGGAACAATCAAAGTGCACAAAGAAGGACACTGTGGTTTTGATGGGGTAGCATGTCACACCGGTTTTCAATAATTTAAATGCCGTGTGAATAATCTGAAGTAACCATTTGTATAACTTTATTTTACTTAGATAGTGACAGGAAGCAATGCATGACTGAAAGAAATTGGGATTCATTTGAGCATTATTTTAAATATTATAGAAAAATAAACCAGAGAGCAAAATTAATATGCTTTGTTTTTTTGCAAGTGATATTATTTTCAAATGATTTTTTGGTTCCTGTGAAATAATGAGCGTTCAAAGAATCTAGAATTACCTTTACTTATGAGTATATTTCTTTTATACACATTTTGAATGCTGAAACTAATCATCCATAGTGTTTGGAAAACTCCCTTTTCTTTCTTTTTCTAAGTTTTTTTTTTTTAAATTAGTTTTGTTCTTTTTTACAACCCTATCCAAGTTTCTCCTCCCTCTCCTCTTCCCAGTTCCTCCCTGTCACCTCCTGCTCTCCCAACCCCCACTCCATCCACTCCTCTTCCATGGTTTCTCTGCAGACACCTGCAGAGCCCCCATGCAGATCAGCCTGCCTTGGTATATCAAGTTGGAAACTGCCTCTTTCAGTGCAATTAGAGCATTGGGGTATGGTCCGTGAGACAGGTAATTCATAAGAGGGAAGCACGTTGCTTTTCTCTTGTGAAGTCCTTTTCTCTTGGTAAGGACACAGCAAGGAAAGGGAAAGTCACCAAGAATCCAGACTTAATTTTGTAATTCTAGTTTCCAGTCTATGCAAAACACATCTGTGGTCTAAGGAACCAGTTTAAGAGACTTTCGTAGCAGCCCAGCCAGCTGAAATTCATTCAAACAATTTCAACATTTAAAGTTGTAAATTTGACTTTTGAAACTGGAAAACCACTAGAAACCTTGAAGGGAGATGAACAAATTTTATCCAAGAAAATGTGACCAATATTATCCCAAATATCCTATGTATAATAAATTCATGTATATTTCAAGCACATGTACATTTTAACTCTGAGTAATGTGATGGTTAGAATCTGTTTCTGTCGTTGTCTTCTTGATACGCAATACTTTTGAAAGGCTTATTATTATTATTATTATTATTATATCATCTCCAAACTCCCCCAGCAGGGGCATTTCAAGCCACATGTAAGTACAGTTTATTACTGAAAGTGACTAAGAATTTAGTTTAGTCAAACATGATGCTCCAGGAATCTTAATTATAATTATTATTCTTTTAGACTTCAGACATTGAAATTTTTACTTATTAATTCCTCTCAATGTATTTGGTTTATATGATTATATATGCAAATTGTCACTGTTAACATGTATTACTCTCCTTCCTTTAATTTGTAAAGCAACATTAAATGCCTTTTCTTATTGGACTCAGAGATCATAGTCTCAGACAGTGGAAATACCTCTAAAGTTTATGAATGGATCATAAGTCTTCAAGCAACGACTAAGTCATTTTTCTTTGGTCCCTTTAATGTTTGAATAAAAATGCTAGCATATGCATATGTAAAACTTATATACATATGAATGTAAAACACTGACAGAATCAACTTTCTTTCTTTTCTCCAATCATAAGATTGCTCCATTTTTTATGGCATGTCACATTTTATACAGCTTCTAGGTATGGTTTCCCAAGTATTAGTGTGAACCATTATGAATCCGGTTGTTTCAACCACACATAAAAGTACATAAAAGGTAGGCAATTTTATGTTGCACTGACTTACAGAGAACTTTTCAAAGATTTTACATTGATGTAAATTAGATATATGGCAAAATTCTGACTTAAAGCAAGAATTTGAGAATATCTCCTGCCTATCTTCCCCCATTTCATACTATCAAGATTAATTTATATCATGTCAAACTACACTTAAATTAGGTTAAGAAATCTTGATCAGCAACAAAAAGTGTGATTATCTGATTAAATATTAGGAAAATTTCCTATGGGTTTGAGATTAAACCAAGTGATAAGTTATATTACCAGTCTGGAATGGGAGCTGACCTCAAACAAATAGATCTCCCTCAACACTCTCTAGGTAGAGAAGCTTGCAGCCTGTGAGCACAGACCATGAGCTTTGGGGTATCAGGCGGGGGGAATTGTTTCCACTTTACATTGTTTATGGTCCTTTTAAACAACTACTTTTTCCCCATTCTAAAATATTGAGCTTCTCTGTCAAATAAGAATATCATTGATTTGAGTGTTTGTCTTTACAGGAGAATCTGATAGACAACTAGAGTAAATCAAAGTATCCCTGAGGAGGAGGAGGAGGAGGAGGAGGAGGAGGAGGAGGAGGAGGAGG
>NW_026067986.1:6121927-6191572 GCF_014885135.2 Alexandromys fortis | reverse complement strand
TAGACCAGGCTTGCCTCACACTCACAGAGATCCACCTTCCTCTGCCTCCTGGGTGCTGGAATTAAAGGCCTGCACCACTACCACCTGGGCCGCACCAAGGTTGTTAACACACCCTGCTTGTACCCCACTGCAGAAGTACAGCATCAACCTATTCAACTGAATTCCAAAAACAACATTGTCAGAAAATAGGTTTACTAAAACTTAGAGAGAAAATAAATAAAATTTTCCCCCATTTTTAATGAACGTAGTTGTCATTAAAGACTATTATGGGTCGAAGAAAGGAACTTCTTATGGAAGCTTGATTAACTTAGTTTCATGCCCAGAATGTGGAAGTTAGAAGAAGGAACTAACTCTTGCAAAATGTCCTCTGATATCCAAGTTTGTGTGGCCCATCCTACGCACACACAAATAAGGATGTATGGGTTTAAAAAATAAGAATAAGTAAAACGCCAGATGATTGTGCTAACATGCAAAAACAATTACTGCTAATAGAGTAAGGAGTGGTTTAAAGAAAATGTCAACTCATTTAATACATTTGCCAGATAAGAATTTACTATATACATAACTCAGATAGGTTTTGTGTTACAGGTAGGTTGTTTCCATGTATTCTCTAGAGTCGCCTTCTAGAATGGTAAAGAAGGCTGACTTTATGAACATTAATTTCTTGTTCAATACGTGGGGGCTACGTGACCTTTCTTTTTCTTTTTCTTTTTTTTTTTAGTTTTTCAAGACAGGGCTTCTCTGTAGCTTTGGAGCCTGTCCTGGAACTAGCTCTTGTAGACCAGGCTGGCCTCGAACTCACAGAGATCCACCTGCCTCTGCCTCCCGAGTGCTGGGATTAAAGGCGTGCGCCACCACCGCCCGGCTACGTGACCTTTGGAGTTGAAGAATTTCTTTGTTTCTGACTTTCTTCTTCTAGGAAGGATCAACAATAGCAAGTGTTTTCTGAGTGTGTGCATATATTTTTGTATGCATGCATTCATATCTTCTTTTCTTTTCAGAAGAAAAATTGTTGCATAGTAACTGCTATAACAAATCAATCTACTTTATTTCTATCATTATAATATAATGGAAGAATACATAATTCCAAGAATCTGTTCAATAATGTGAGATAAGCCTATTACTTGATGCATGATTTTTTAAATGGAAACATATACTTTTATTTTTGAAACCTTGATTCTAAGGGAGGCATAAGAGTTGCTCCTTAAGATCAGTTCAAGACTTGGATCATGAAAGAACACTGTAGAACTGCACTTAAAACAAAATCTTACTACCTAGACTTCAGGCACCAAACTGTATATCCTATGTGGGCTTTATACGAGCCATCTGGGCTCAGGCATCTGCACTGCAGATTTATGATTCCGAGCCTTGGTATCTTTTAAAGAAGCTCTAAACCTTCCTCCTATCACCTAAATCTATTTATTTAAAGTGCTCTCTTTTGCAATTTAATTGTATATTCCCTTTTAATAATTTCTGTAAAAATATGTTGCTTTCATTTTTAATAAAGCAATTGTTTTATAAAGGCTGACTTTTGTTCTACTTAAGTTGTTAAGCATTATTTTACTTTATAATTTGTGCTTCATGACTCAGCATAAAGGGTCTTTCTATGATGATTTTATATTAATTTGAAACAAAGTATAATCTTCTTTCAAGCCCCTCTGTTTGATTTGCATATGTTATGTATTGTCTTATATCATGTAAGTCATGTCTGAAAGAGCAGAGTTTGAGAAGCAGGACCCCGTTTCCAGTAAAAAGTAAAAAGGAAGCACTGGGGAATAGAAGTCATCATATCAGGAATGCCTATATTTATAGTTCTCAGAAGAAAATGAAACCTATGCTGACATTACAGAGATCCTGAATAATAGGCTATTGAATGTGAATGACAGTCTAAGGAGAAATATGTGTAAGATATATATATTTCAAGTACAAAATTCTCATTTTGAATCAGGACCTTCCAAATGAACCCTAAAGCATGTGTTTAGTTAGATTTGGGGCCTCTGTAAAGGATTAGAGACAGTCATTGATTCCAAACCTTTTGTACTTTGATTTTCAATTTTTTAATCAAACCTGTTCTGTCTACTCTTCAATATTATCATATCAAACCTGATAAAATTAATTTTTCATCCTTGTTTAATAGGAAAACAAATATTATATGCTAGTTAGTAATCATACTATATAGAAAAGATTTTACTTTATGGAAAAATGTAAGGCCAGTACAGCTTTCAATTTTCCAACATAATTATATTAATGGGCATTTACATATATAGGAAATGTCCTACGTTGAGTTCCCACGCAGAGCATTGTGTGAGTGCTCCTGGAGATGATAGAGGGATGACAAGGAGAAAGTCTCACTCGAATGGGAATCTTTGCCGAAAATAAAAACAGACAATGCTGCCTCTACTGTGTCTGGCGATTTATTAAAATAACTGAAAATCTTATTCATTAAAAGAAGTAGTCATCATTCCTAATCCTTAGGTATCAATTATGCTTATTTGGATTTTTACATTCTTCTCGTCACGTGCTCCTGTGATCAATGACACTGTAATTGAAGGATTTCAGGTTTTGTTTTTTTTTTTTTTCTTGGTAGTTGAATTATATTCTACTATTAATTCTTCAGTTGTAGAAATTTAGGTTGTTTCTGTTTCCTGACTATTGCAAATAAAGCAGCAATCAGCATGAATAAGCAACCAACTACCTCTGTACTAGGATATAGAGTCCTTTGGATTTATATACTCCCTAGAGTTGGACAATTGGATAACATAGTAGAGCTATTTCCAGACAAAATCTCATCAAAAATTAGGGTAGGTGGATGAGGATTTATTGGGTATTTGGTAGATGCTAGAAGAGGGGGATTTGTTTTTGTTAAAGGGACTGAGGCCTGGTAGGTCAAATGCAGTCAAGAACAGGCAGAGTATTTGAGTGACACAAATATACTCTATTGGTAAAAGAAAACAGGACAACATAAAGATTGATGAGTGTGGGATATGGATCTTGGGTCAGTTTGGGAGGGAAGTAAATATGATTCAAATACATAATATAAAATTCAAACTATTAATTAAATATTAAAGGATCTTACTATGTGTTTTGTAACAATGTCCTTAAAGCATTTCAAGAGCTATTGTTACTTTTATATTATTCTAGTTAAAATAAAAATATTTGATCCCTCCCTGGTTTCAGATATAAATGACTTCTACTGGGTTCTGATTTCTCCCCTTCATTCTGTCTCAGTGCAGATGAATCATTCTTTGTTAAGCTGCTTTGCAGAGGGCACGTCTGAAAAATTAATATTTTATTATTTAGTACTTCATATATTCTATTCCTTTTTAAATATCTGGCCAAATGAAAGTGGAATAAGAACAGATTATCCTCTCTACAAAGAGCATTTGAAAGTGATACATGTTCCTCATTCAATTTTTAACTATCCCTTTTCTAAGATCTTTGAGAATAATTGATCTTTTTATTTCATCTCATAAAAATATCCTTATATAGTGTGTAATATTCATGGTCTGTGTGACTTTTTCCAAGTATGAGAAAAAAGGTTGGTAGTTGAATCATTAAATTAATTATTATTAATGTGTAAATATTTTTAATTTTCTGTCACCATAGTAACAACTCTCATTTTATTATGGTACAAGATATGAATGCTAAGAAACACTGAAAATGATTCATACATTATTCCTGGAAAATCTCACTGTAGTATCTTTTTCTAGGTGGGATGGCAATCTCACAAATAATGACGTAATGACTTATTATTAATTGTGAAAGTTTGACCTCCAGCAAGGCTTGTCTCTAACTGGCTCTCATAACTCAATGAGCAATTATAACTAGCTCTTATAACTTTAACTCTTTATCTTAATTTACCTCTCTTCCATCCTGCACCTCTTGTTTCCTCTCTGTCTCTGGCTGGTAATTTCTTCTTTCCTCTTCACAGAGTTTCTCTCTGCCTGGAAGTCCACCTATACCTCTTGACTAGTTATTGACAGTTCAGCTTTTTATTACACTAATCCCAACAACAAATATTTCTCAATACTTCTCTTAAATAGACATTACACTGTTAAATTTTGCCTATGGTTATATTGAAAAAAATATATGAAAGTAAGTTTATTGTAATAAGTTGTGAGTATGCATTTCAAAATGAACAACATTTACTATAAGAAATGTAAGGCCGGATAAGGTGTTGATAATCAATATCATCTGAGTTTCTGTGCCATTATATATTAGTATATAAAATTTTATTACACTCTGTGTTTGTATGTGTGTGTGTGGTTGGTGTACGCATATACGTGCATTTTCTTGTATACATGCTGTAGCTTGGAAGTCAAGTTAAGATGACAACATTTAGCAGTCAGTTCCATCCCTCTGCCCTCGGGTTCATTAGGCTTAGTATTATCCTGATAGTCCAAGGACACTTTGTACTTTATATTTTTTCTAGACTATCCAATATGGGATTCTGAACTTATTGGTTTTATTTTATGTGAGGATCCCAAATCCCACAGATCACAAGTAAATTGCAAAAACATCTCCCAATTAGTAAGAGATTTAGTGTAGTTTAAGAAAAAAAATCAATATTCTGCTGTAGAATTCAGTCAAGGATCATTGCCTAAGATATATTTTCTGTTGTCTCTGTTGCTTGCCACCCTTAAGAAGTGAGTTATAGAACTTTTTAATTTATATTTAAAAGGGAATAAGTCAAAAAGCAGGCAAAAGTTTGTGGCTATTATAGCCTATCATTAAAACGAAGAGAGTTATCTCCTGACTTTATAGAAGAGTCCAAAAGAGCCTAGCTATTTAATGGTGATTTACTACAAAACAGATAGAAAAAAATGTGTTAAAACATTCTAAATTATGTTAGACTCAGTGTCTTTCTTCTACCTTCTGATATCATGCACAGTACTTTTTAACGTTTAGAAAAGATTGCTGAGGAGTTCTAAATATATGCTTTATATTTGAAGGGTAAACAAATGGCCCAAAGGGCTGGATAGTTGGCTTAGCAACAATGAGTTTCCGCTGTTCTTCCAAAGGACCGAATTCAGACTCCTTCCCCATATCTTACCCCTGAAAGTGGCCCATATCTCCAGATCCAGGGAATCTGATTCCCTCCTCTGTGTTTGTAGGCACCAACACACATGGTTTACAATATATATACATGACTATGCTCACAGAAGCATGATGATATACAGACACAAAAACATCCACAGATACATAAACAAAATTATTCTTAATAAGATTATTCTTAAAGTTTTAAGTAGTTCCACTAATATGTTTACAATCACAACATACCTTTAAACAGTCATGCATTTTTCTTTAAAGCTCTTATTATAAATATTTTCTTTTAATGTTGCAAAAGTATATCAACACTTTTAAGTATTTATTAATAGCTGAAAATTATTATGTGCATTATTCTTCATGATGTAGAAATTAAATCAGCTTAATAAATGGCCAAATAACATAATCTCTTAGAGGACTCATAAACCTCAGTGGTTAGTATATGAACAGAGGGATGATGGGAGTTAGTCCTTGGCAATTCTTCAGGAAGGTTAATATGCCTTTCTCCAAAACAGCTCAGTAAAACTCTAAAGGTATTTCATGGGCGTACAAAAACATTTTGCATGTCAACTATTAATTCACTTATATTAACATCATTTTGACTAGTGAAATGCAAATTTAGAATAAATTTCAAACCTAGGAAATTCATTACATTATCAAAGACCAACCGATATGCTTGTGTAAATAAACAATTAAAATCAACTGACAAGTGAAAAATATCAATAAATAAGGTACAGCTGAGTCCTGAAAATACAATTAAATTTTAGTAGATGAGTGATGTTGGTGGTGGTGGGGGAACTAACCAGGCTCTTCTAGTAGTCTGAGAAAATGTAAGCCTTAGTTTCAGTTCACTAAAATGGGACAGAGCTAAAGAGACAGTCCTGAAGGAGAAAAAAAAAAAAAAAACCACAGCCTTTTGTGGGCTCAGAATTTCCCCAAAGCCCCCTAGTCTCCTACCACTAGGACCTTCCACCAATCAGCCCCCATACTAATCATTCCTCCACCAATCAGTCCCATATTAATTCCTTCTCCCAGGAATTCCCCAAACTCTACTTAAAAGGAGCGTGTGACCTTCTGTAAGCATCACCAAGCACCACCCCAATACTGTAATTATTAAAATGCTCTTGTTAATGCATATGTGACTGTTGGTCTATTTGGGGGGCTTTTCTCAGACCCTAACGGTAGGTACAATTAGGCATAGACACATTTCAGGTCTTGCTATTAGATAATTTAGTTAAACTTTCAAACAAAAGATTAAAAAAATGTGATTTTGATGACAGTGCTTTATTTCATGCAGGCAATATGTCTGTTTAATCTAACATCAACTAAACATTTATCTATATATTACTTATCAATTAATGTTGACTATCTATCAATCATATCCTTACATACTTATTATCTATATAATATTTATATGCCTGTGTAACTTTCTACCTATATTTGCTTCTCTGAAAGTAAACAGAAACTGAAAGAAGGAAAAATGACAGAAGAAATTTATCTGCTCATCACTGTTCTCCAGAACTTGATAGTAATATTCTATTGCTGAAGGCACCACATACTTGATCTACAGAGCATAGAAAAATAAACTGGTACTCACTTGTAAGCGTCATCCATACTGGCTAGCCTTCATAGTGTTGGAAGCTGCTATGCGTGTCACTGGAGTTGACAACTGGGGTTGCTGGTTCAGTCCACAGGGCTCAAGACTACTGTCGGCTTTTTTATATAGAAGATTGGTTGCCTTTTACTTTCTCAGTGATTTCTAAAATTTTACTTGCCCTTCTGACTCCATGCCCTCATATCTCCCTAAAATCTTTATATAACAAATCTTTATATAACTATTGATAGGAAAGGTCTACAGTTATGACCCACTAGTCTATAGGCATTGTAGTTTTTGGAGCATTGCAGCAATCCAGTGCATAAAAGCTAAGGTTGACAATATAATAATGAATCTGTCTTGTTTGAAGTCATTGTTTGTGGTAAATGTCACAGCAACGGAACAATATAATGGCTTTTGAAGAGCAATATGGAGTTTATTCACATTTCCAGGTGATATGAACGGTATATACTTTATGGGAAGCAGTAATGGCTGCTTTTCTGTCACCACCATGTCATGTCCGCTGTTTTTTGACATGTACTTTGTGAACATGTTTTAAAAACAAGAAAAAGAAGTAACAGAAGTAACTGTAGTTGTAAAGTAGAAAGATTACATGGTTTAAAATAGCTCATGGGATTAATTGACAAGAATAAAGGCCACATCATACATAAAACCCAACTGTAAAAGCAACTTGTTAAAATTAATTTATAATGAGTGACTGAAGACAGAAGAATAATAAAATCAAAAGATGGGGTTTAAGTCAATGTGAAATTTAAAAATGCTATTTAAGCACATGGTACTATTATTTTAATTTTTTGAGGAATACCCATTGTGGTTTCCTGTATGGATCAGTGAGTGAATCATATACACCTTTTGTCCCAATTCTGATAATATTTAGGGATTGTTTTAGGAACACGATGTTGTAGAAGGACATACATATTGACTAAGTTTTCGAAATTAATTTACTTTCAGTGCAAAGAAGGAAATATATTTTTACCCATGAGGGTTTATAGGGCGAAAATGGGATGACAATTCATATTGAAACACTATCAACTTTGTTCAGTAGAAGAATAATCCCACTGTCACTGCTGGGAAATCAATTAAGATGAGAAGAAAATCAAAGTCTACTAAGCATAAAGAGGAATTGTGGTCAAGCTTTTAAAATCACAGCTCAAAGAAAATTGGAGGCTAACTTGGGAGAACAAGTGATAAATGGTTGTTTTGTTGCAGAATTCCAGATGGTCTGACTATTTAAAAAATATTTTCACATCAAGATACTTATCTCTCTATTTCGCATTCATCCGAAAGTACGAGGGGCTACTTATTGCTAAGGATTATGGGTATGAACTACTACTTCACTCAACAATACAGGTTGGATATAAAATAGATTCAGCTAGAGGAATTAAGTTTTAAATTGTGTCTGAGGTCTATGTTAGAAGTACTGAATTATTTTTCCACACAATATTATTAGTTCACAAATATCTGTATTTATTTCATTGTTTTTCTTAACTCAAATAACCTGACAAATCACAAACTTTATTAATTAATATTATGAGCCCTCAAGTTGGTGCAATCATTTTATTCTTTGAATTTGTGTAAATGCATAGCAAAGGTCTGGTAGGAAGTTGGCCCCTGTCACCAAGTAATGAGCTGAATGCTTCAAACAAACCCAATTCAAGAGCTTGGCCTCCTCAAAGAGCCTGAGCTGTTTGTGCAACCAGCTTAAACACAAAGCCTTCTTAAAGAAGCTGTGCAGCTATCGTTGCTATCTCTGAGTCAGGATGCCTTCTCTTAAAGGAATCTTGTCTCTGGTTGCTTCTAGCAAACACAGCCCATCCTAGATAATGCTGCTACTATGAAGCCATGTTTAACTGTTGTGTGTGTGTGTGTGTGTGTGTGTGTGTGTGTGTGTGTCTAGAATGCCTTTCCAAACTTTCTAAGATTTTATATGGCTGTAACTGGCCCATGTAGCCACACCAATTTGTGGGCAGAGACTGCTTGTTCGTTTCCCAGCTGCCCACACCCAAAACAATCACACAGAAATTAAATGAAAACACTGTTTGACCTACTAGCTTAGGCTTTCTATTAACTAACTCTTGCATCTTTAATTAACCCATTTCTATTATTCTGGGCATCACCACAAGGCTGTGGCTTATGGTCAAATTCTTGCATCTATCTCCTTCAGCAGATACATGGCATTTTCCTTACTCAGCCTTCTTTTCTCCTCTATTTCTGCTTGGAATTCTTGCCTTGCTCTATTCCTCCATGCTTCTTCATTCATTAACCAATAAAAGCAACACATATAAAGAAGTACTTCCCACACCAGATGAAAATAAGTGATGACGATAAATTAAACCTGATTTAATGTGTATCCAAGTAGCTATATAAAGAAATACCAAACATTCCTGCACTTAAATAAGAGCATTTTTTTAATGCCAACCAAGTGTACCTTGATGCAAGTTGTTTTCTCATGATTTTATTGAATATTCACATTGGCAGGAACATCGTAAACTATTTTAACCATAGACCTGAGCTTCTCATTCCTAGACTGTGGTGGTTTCTCCAAGCCTCTAGTGAAGACGGTCAGTAGGAATTATCTCATTGTATTTTTAACTTCTAACCTGATTTTGTGTAGTTGAAACTGTAGCAGTTCAAAAATATTATCTTCCTATTTGCTAAGATATGTTTTCTCCCCCCCAAAAAAAAACAAGTCTTTAGTAAGAGAACTATTTGAGGACAGAGCTGGGATGGAATTCATTTTCTCCATGGCTAGAGGTAACACTGATCATTGTCTTGTTAGCTTTTATGTGGTAGCTATGTTAGTTACTACAGAATCTCATCAGTAAACACAGTAAAATGGGCTTAGTAAAATATCTTCTCTTAAATGTATTTTAAATAAAAAAATGCCATAGTGATTGTTAATACATCAGAATTAATTTATAGATTTATATTCAGCTATTTGGGGAAATCTCACATCAGTACTTCTAGTGTGATGTTATTCTGAGTCTCAATTCATTATCAGTTTTTTAAAAGAAATCAAATACATCGCCTGTCTGTCATTTATAAGTTTTCTGAGTGTACTTTATAAGCCAGAATACTATACAAAAAAAGAATATGTGAAATTGGAAGACTCCCACAATTGTCAGAATTTTACATTGTGTAAAAAGTTTTTTTATAAGGCAGTACAATGAACTCATAGAAGTGCAGATTTTCCTTAGTTGCAGCCTTACTGATACTGTTGCCTTTCCTGCCAGTGATGCTTCTAACCTGACAGGTGCCTGCATCCCTCTCATTGTCTCTACTGTCCCTGCAGGTCTCTGTTTTGTGGCTCCAACCACAAAGCAAGGCAGAATCCAACACATATCCATTTGTAGTTGCTAATAGCTACTGAAAGCAAAAGTGAGTTCTTTTCACTTGCTTATGACAGTTTTGCCTTTCATATTTCCATATACCATAAGTGATTCTATTATTAATTGTTGTACTTGAATTCACAGGACACATGATGAAAATATGTGAGCTGGTTGCTTTCATATGTTCACAAAGTTGTACTTAGGTCATCGTGATGAATTTTAGAAAATTTTCATTATTCAGAAAGGAAATAGCCATCATTCCCCAAGTTTATCAGTACCTATCAGCTCCAGGCAACCACTAGTCAATGTTGTGTCTGGATATTTGCCTGTTGGAGATAATTTCTATAAATGGAGTCACTCATCAATGGCGCTCTTTATCAGTGTGCTTGCTTTCGGATTTCTGAGATCCCTCCACATTGTAGCATGTGTCAATATTTATAATTACTGAAGAATTTTACTATCCTTACCATATTTTGTGTCATTGTTCAGTTGTCTGATTTGGAATTATTTTCTACCTTTTGACAATTTTGAATCATCATTTAGTGAATATGTATGCATGAGATCTGTTAATGTTCAATGAGGTATGTATATATTTCTTTTTAATGTATGTGTTCCCAATAGTGGCATTGATAGTTGATGTGGGAGGTGATATATGCTATGAATATGTTTTTATTGCCAATAGTTAATACATTGCTTACTTAATATTGTTTATGCTGGTTGTAATCCTAATTTTATACTTGATATTTGTTCCTATTGTACCTAGCTTTGTATTAGACAAAAGGGGGAGGTGATGGGGAACCTCGTTCAGTCAATGACCATTAAGAGGCTGGACCAGGTTAGGCTGACCTTTTGTGTACCCAGAGGAAACCGCAGACCCACCCAGTGTTCACTCGCTCTCTGGTTTTTGTGTTATACACCTGAGGTTGGACTTCTTGTTCCTGTTCCATGAGTTTGCCCGTTATATTAAAGAATCATAACTGGAATCTTTTGAAATTGTCTTGGGATTATTTGACCCTTTTCAGTAACAGTAACTTTTTTAATCACTTAATGAAGTTTCCAGTAGTTTCTCCAAACTGTGGCACCACTTCACTCCATCACTGGTGGTGACACTGTAACAAGCCTCCATTTCCTCTGCATCCTTTAAAAACCTAATTCTTTCCTTTTTAAAAGTTCATAATACAATTTTTCTTTTCCTCACTTATTTTTTTTTCCCTCACAAACCTCAACAGAACCTCTCCTTACTCATGTTCACATTCAGGGACTATTTTTAGACTGTTTTCCACACATATATGTATGTGTATATGTGTGTGCATATGTTCCAATTATATATATTAATTTCTACTTTGCTATGTTTTGCTTTTTCTAACAGTGTGCAAGCAATAGTAATGGGAACGGGGTTGAGTCTGCTTTACGAGTTCAGATACCCTCATTAACATTTTAGTAGGAAGTAATGACTTTGTGAAGCAGATAAGCTATGCAATGGGGTGCATTATGATCTCATTCGACAGAAGATACTGGATAAATGACCTGTAGTTATTAATGAAAACTGCATTAGAAGACAAAATGCTAAGAATGATAGGCAAGATGTCCTCTGTAATGTGCTGTCAAAAATCACTTCCTCAACTTGCTTCATTTAATTTCTTTTTAAGCTAGTGACAGAGATGATGTATTGCTCATTATTTTAAAAGATTCTTCAATAAACCAAAAAAGTAATGAATATCTTTTTTGACCCTGGACCCAGGAATAATTATCTGCACTATGTGGTATGAAAGGAATCAGACAGTGTTCGTGGTTTATTAATTCAACTGTGATATTTGATAGTCTACACAAATAAGTCAATAAGGTCATTCGACCTTAGAATTCTGTAAATAGAGTTAGTCTTAAATGAAAGTTAGATACATGCACCATTTTCTGGATACCACCCATGCTGAGCCTACATAGACAGAAACTGCTGAAAGGTGAGCATACTGACTTCAATTGCTAAGCACAAAGCTTGAAAGAACTTACATATTACTTGTAAATGCGCCAATGAATAGAATACTAGAAGAAGGGCTAGTGAGATGGCTCAGTGCTTAAAAGCACTGACATTTCTTCCAGAGGACCAAGCTTCAATTATCAGTACCCACATGACAGTTTACAACTGTTAGGACCAATTGAGTCCTGGCCTTCAGCTGCTCTTCCCTGTCTAGAGCCTTCTAATTGAAGTGATTAAGTGCTTTGCCTAGAGCATCAGAGGATGGGATTTTCACCTGTTGGCCATTAGACTGCCGGGTATTTAAGCCTCCATGGTGCTATTAAAGAGGGGCCTTTGGTACCAGTGCTTGAAGGTTTGTGTGTCGGTCTGTCTCTGCGTGTGTTTCCTCAACCTCCAGCCCCTTGCCCGAAGCTCGTGAACTGTGTTCTAGCACATAGAGCGCAGACGGGGCCGCGGTGCGCGGCACACAACTCTCTAAACTTTAGTTCCAGGGGACTTGACACCCATGGCAAAACACCAATGGGCATTCTTAAAAAAATCAACCAAATAAAGTAATAAAAAGAAAAACAAAAGAATACTAGAGGAGAAGATGCTTTGATACAATATTTATCTACAAATGAAGTCAGGAATTTTCTTAATTATTATCTTTTCTGTTATGGTCTGGGGACAGAGATACATTTTGATAGAGCAGAAAAATGTTCCTTTGGTTGTCTCAGCATTAATAAACATACTTAGAAAACTGAAGAAGCATACACTTAAATCTGTCAATCTATGTGTATAATTTTAATAAAAAAGTAATGAAAACAATAATAATCATTGCATGTAAAACCCACAGTTGTCTTTATTTCTGTCTTTCAATTGCACGATTCTCCAAGACTCTCACCTTTTAAACCTTAGCAAACGATGGTTCAACTTTATATCTCTACACTGCATTACCGTTGGATTATTCACAATGTGTAGCTCACTTCAGTACCTTAGCACCTTGTGGCTTTCTTCCCAACTATGACAGAGGTAGAATGTGTGGTAAATTCCACAGTCCATGTCTATACCAATGGATATTGGTGCAGAGACTCTGAGTGGTGGCAAAGCTGTTTGTTCATATATGAGACACATAATAAATATCATGTGTCATAGCTATTACCCATAAATCTTAACTCATATAAGCAACTCACAACATTCTTTGAAAGAGATGAACATAGAAAAATCTAATACAGCAGGGAACTCAACACTCATTTTCACTATTCTGTCATAGCCTTCTGAGCTCTATACAATCAATGGATGTATATGATGAAATCTCTCTCATTACCAATAGAATATTTATGGAATGTGTGACATTGATATGGAGTTGCTGTCACTGCTGGTTAGATACGAAGAATGGTCGGCACAGAACATTTTAAGCACCGTGTGATCGCTTTTCACTCTCTAAACCCAGATAAGGGCTTTCCTGAGAATGGTTTCCAACTCAGTTCCCAGTTATGACAAAATATCTGACTTAATGAACACTGGCTTCAAAATCATATTTCCTAATTTTAAATTATTTATCTACAATTTATCAATTCTTTGATGTTGGAGGAGTGATTTATTTCTGCATTTTCTTCACTGTGTTAAAGAAGGACAGGATATTATAACAGTGTTATTATTAAATTGATGTGGATAGACATATAAAAGGCCCTGCGATTCGTTACTGCAGTTGCCGCATCTGTCAGCCATCACTCAAATATGAGGTGCGTATATGGGTACACATATTCATTACTGTATCAGAAGAAAGAGTGCAAAATTGAACATAATTTTGTTAATAACACTGACAATATTCTTGACAACAGACAACATGGTATTTAAAATGGTTTAACATGGTGTTAAAAATGTTTTGTACCAATTAAATTCAACAGTTAAAAATTCAAAGATATACATGCTGACATTGAGACTTGGATGGTAAGATTTCTGAGTATCATTACCCAGGTGAACTCCCAATCTTGTGATTATATTTTGTCTTCTACTTCTTGAACTTTGAAAGGCATGAGAAGTCTATTTTTGTTGTTGTTGTTTTTTCATGCTCCCATTTAGTATGGAACCGGAGCACAGAAAGATTGATAAGTGATGGTTCCCAAAGAAACATTTTAATTGAAAAGATTGTATTCAAGAAGCAACTATGAAATGATAAAGGTTAGTTTTAACTTTTAACATTTTGGTGTGATGCTTGCCTAATATAAGCTTTACACATAGCTGTGCAGTGAACAAAAAATGTGATTTTTATTTCATTGGAAAATAAATACCATGACTAATGACACAAAGATTCAATTCAATTATACAATATTTGAGGAAAATATCCTTGATCCTTCTTTTATTATTCTTTTACATCTTGAAATATATTAAAAATTCTATTCACTCTTGGAAAAAGGAAAAAATGAATGTCTTCATCTGAACCAAAGTTTTTAAGGGTACTATTTTACATAGTCAAGTCAAAATAAATCAATAAACAATTATTTTTATATAACCCCTTCCTTCTTTGAATACAACTATCAATCTCAAATTAATTTCCCCATACAATTGTTATAACAAGTAATAACATTATTGGTTTTATATCCCAAACCATATTTTAAAATAACATAAATGGCAGTGACAAATATATCTCTACAAATCAATATTTAGGAAAAAGATTAAGGTCATATTTCATATATATAACCCAATAATAATGCGGACTGGTTCCTCACTAAAGGGAATGGAATCCCTTATAAAGAGCAACATAAAATAGGTTGTTTAGCTATGGCTCATGCTTATGCTCAAAATTTTTGTTACTGTATGTTGAATTACTAACCTTTGTAACTGAAAACTGTATATTCATGTTAGAAAGGCAAATTCAAAAGAGTCTATTTATTCCACATCATTTTCTAGTCAAGACAAACATTTTATGCCGACTTCAGAACTACCCATTCTTCAAGCCTCTTCATTCTTAGTCTCTAGATTGCAGAGCTTGTAAAAAACAGAGTTTAAAAACATCTCTTTTTCACTTTCCTGAAGGGCTGTAGGCATCCATTTCTACACTAGTCAGAGAGCTCCAAATCACTTCACTAAAGTGTATTGTTAATTCAAGTTCCATGTGTTCAAAGTGAAGCTTGTTTGATCTTTTGTTATCACAGACACCATGCTTCTGTCTTACTACCTATGTGGTAGATAAATTTCTCAATGTGTTCTGAGAACCATAGAAAGATTTAGATGCTTGGGAGACAGCTCCATTCCTCTGGAAGCGTGAGAAGCTGTATTCAGATCCCAGAACACATACAAATAGTCATGCGTACCACACTGACCATCAATTTCACCCCCTAAGGACTGGGATTAAAGACATGAAGCATAATTCCCAGCCTACTTTTCTTTATTTTTTTTCTAAACTTAGTCAGTTTTTCAAGAAAGTCTGCTTATTTTAAATATTGAACTAAAATATCCCTTAATAATAATAAAAAAAGGAACAGAACCAATGAAATGGTTCAGTTTCATCCTGACCCACTGATTTTGTTCCCTGGGATCGACATAGTACAAAGCAGAAAATCAACCTTACAATTTACCCATTGACCTCCAAACGTGTTTCCTGATATGCAAACACCCTCATATATGCATACAAAGTAAATAAATTTTTAAATAAGTAAGGCATAAATTAGTAACATAGAAAATCTCAAATTCAATTTCTGTTTCAGTATTATATGCCAAAGTGACATGGCGACTAATGTTGAAGCAATTTATTAGACAACTGAGAAATATGAAGCAAGACTAAAATGTTAGTACAAATTATTAGTTGAGAGACAATTGAGAGATTCAAATCTATATCTTTTTTTTAGTCAAATTGGTGTGCAAAGTCCTTTAAATACAGTGGTTACTGAAGTCCGTGGACAAGTTTCTTAGGGAGACGTGACAAAAATCATGGAAAATGCTAACCAATAAGGCTATGCCCTGATTTTTAATATTTGAGCATTAGATATTTGGTATATTATAAATCTAAGTTAAATCACAGTCATTGAAAACTAATAGCAACTTAATGCTTTACTACTAATTACTTCAGTGAGTTTTGTCATATCGTTTATTTATAGTGAAATTAGATATTATAAAGCAATGAATTATATATAGTCACTATATAGGAAAATTATATTATAGTAATTTAGCTTCACAGTGGTAGATATTTTTAGTACGGAAAACTTGGAGTATAGTGATGGTATTAAAGTCTGTGATTTCTCCCCAAAAGTACTATGTTTCATTTTGTAATTTGCATAACAAATTGGCTTTAGAATGTTTTTAACTTATTTTTGAAATTCTTATTCTTAACTACGCAATGAAATAAAATTAAGAAGAGACAGCTTTCTAGGAAAATGAGGGATATGAGCATTCTGTGTTGGTTTCTGAAAAGACAATTCAGAGTCAACAAATACTCTCTCCTTTTCCTCTTCTTAATTTTCAGATCCCTAAAGTATGTAATCCCATTGATCTAAGTCAGTCTGTTTTTTCCTAATTAGATTGATGATCTATGGTCAAGGGCAAGAATAGCAATACAAAGTGACATTCAAGGGACATTATGATTCTGGCAGTCAAATAAATTTATATTTGCAGATAACTACACAAAGTGAAAGGGGAGCTATGCTTTGAGTTTCGGGCTGCATATTAACTAAAAAGTTAGAGTTCTGTCTGGCACGAAGTAATGCTGTGTGTATAAATGGACCAGTATTCACTGCAGATGGCACAATTACCTTTTATATTGTTCTCTCTTTTGTCTTTATTTTATTTTAGTAAACTAGTAGAGATTTAAGAATTCTAAACTGAAGCTCTGAATTATATTTATAAACTTTGTCTCTTACCAACCCCTCACCCTTTGATTATTTAACGGTCTGTGTTTTCTCATTTTCCATTATTAAACATACAGTATTCCTTACCAGCATCTTCCTAAAGGTCTTCTTTTGCTGGGGAAAGGGGTTAAATTAATATTGCGCTCGAGAAATAACATGCTATCCAACTGTTCACTGAAGTAAGGAAACAAACCTCTATATTATATAAATGAACCAGAGAAGACCAGAACTTAGAGACAACATTGCATGTAGGGACATTTTATGGTTATTTCAGAGTTTTAGCAGAAGAGGGCTCAAATTCCATGAATTTGAAATGTAAATGAAAATGTAAAAGGAAGACTTGAACACAAAGAGTTAAATAAATTACTGTTTTTCTAGGAAAACTTTGATAAAGAAAGCTATTCAAATAGCATTCTACATAATAAAAATATTGAAAAACTTCAAAATATATGTCATACTTTTATTAAGCAGTATATGTAACTTCCTTTCTTCAATGTAGTGGTTAAATCTCTTTAATTATTTAAATATGTTATTCAAAATAACTAATAGTTTATTATGGAAGCATAAAAATATGTGTGGTAAGATTGGAAGTTCTCTTGTCAAATATCTGTAGTTAATACACGTAAGGATATTTTTCAGGATATTCTGTCAGTATACCTGTCTTTAGCCCAACACCAATTTGTGTTGATTTTTCTAAATTCACAATGAGTCATGAAATCAGGTTAAAATTTATCCTTTTACTTGAAAATACTATGCCTTTTATATTTCATGGTTTTTTTTTTTGTACTAGCTCTTATACTCTGTCAAAGATGGTCAAAAAGTCTGGTTGTATAGAAAACCCCTTAAGATTATTTTTAGCCATATATTCAAACTATGATTTCCAGTATTTAATATCAGTTGTTCTATCACTTTATCTATGTCTTATTTGGTCCAGAAGTCAATCTGGGGGAGAATGTAATAGTTATTTTGAATAACTATTATATAGGAAAGAGGTGGGTAAGGACACCTTTCCTAATCGAAAGGATAAAAATAAAATTAAGCAATGCTCTGCGTTGGTACAACCCACTCAATTCCAGTTTGACCAGTTTGACCGAATGGCATTCACCCCTGATGCCTTGGCAGTGGATTCAGTGTGAGGATGGGGACTGAAGAGAGACCAGAGGTAGCAGCCAGAACAACTAACAAGCATGGCCAAAGGCTTCATGCCTCTAAAGTATCCATCTCTTAACACCAAGAGACTTTGGCGATAGATTTCTGTAAAACAGTCTTAGGTCTTTTCTTTCTTTCTTTCTTTCTTTCTTTCTTTCTTTCTTTCTTTCTTTCTTTCTTTCTTTCTTTCTTTCTTTCTTTNCCTTCCTTCCTTCCTTCCTTCCTTCTTTCTTTCTTTCTTTCTTTCTTTCTTTCTTTCTTTCTTTCTTTCTTTCTTTCTTTCTTTCTTTCTTTCTGAATTTGACCTGTATGCTAGGCCATCATCTCATTCTTTGTTTAAAGCATTTCCTTTTTAAATATGCTCGGATTCTGTGCTAGCACAATAGTTCTAACTCGGGCGATCTAATAAAATACAGCCTTTAAGTATTATCTGTGTTTCGTATGTTAGACATTAAAAATAGAAACTATGCAATAACTAATTATTTGTGAAATTTCAATTAAAGTAGTTAATCACAGAGAACCAAAGGAATTTTGAAATCAGTGATAAATTTGACCTAATTATCTCCTCCCCTAGATATTAATCTGAAGAAAGCAATAAAACTAGGTAAAGAAATCCCATAAATTTACTCTTAAGCCAAATTTATTTCTCTATATTTTAATGAATTTAGTCAGGGAAATTGCTTAATTACTCACAATGGGTACTAGCATAGCTAGAAGACCTGCATTTGTAACAGTTTAAATTGGGGAGATTGCAAGTGGAATTTTCACAGGAAAATATTATTTCAGATTGTTTAAGGTAATATCCAGGTTTTTGACAATAAAGAAGTTGACCTACTGGCAGAGGCTGTGTGGCTCTGTTCCGTGTCACCTTTGCTGTGTGTAAGTAAGTACACTATACCTCCAATGTGTTGCTTTTTCTTCTGTGTACACTATTAATTTTCTAACACCTTGAAACAATGCAGCAGAATATAATAAAGCAGAATTTCAAAACTCAAATGAATTTTTCAAAAGATATAGAAACGATCCCTTGTTTAATTCATAAATATGAGGTGATGCTTTCCAAGCAATAGTGAACTTCAAGACAAACATCTACTCCATGTTTTTACTTTGGTATATTGCAGCTCTTACAAGGTTAGTTTCAATGTAAATTTAGTATTATTTTTATTATGATGATGTTGATGCTAAAAATATGTGTGTAAGTAGAAGGGAAGTGGAAGGAAGAAATGGGGTGAGAGACGGATGGGAAACTGTGATTGGTACACAAAATTAATTAATTAATTAAAAAACGTTTATCGAAGTATAAATTTTAAAAAAATTCAAAATGTCTAGCTTCCCAATACAAATTAAGGATGTGAAATAAATTTTAGAGCTTCTGACAACTTCCAGAGGTGTCCCTAGCTTAATGAACCTTTGCCTAAACATATCTTCAAGTGTTGCCTGAGAACCCACTTTATAGGTTCTCCATAGTAGAGACTTTCATATTAATTGTGTTTTTAGACATTTGGGGGACACACATATCATTTGCAACTCAAGAGTTAAAATTCTACTGAATCTTCCTACCTCGGCTTGACATATGAATGAAGATCTGGCTTTACATTTTTCTTTTCAGTAGTTGGGTTGTTGTGGTCAACATTGTGACCAAAACTATGTCCGGGGTATACAGGATTTATTGGGCTTACAAGTTATAACTATCACATAGGGAAAGGAAGACTGGTGTTCATGGCCAGATTTTGAAATGGAAACCATGGAGAATGTTGCTTATTGACTTGCTCTCTGGCTCCCAATCTGTTACCTTTCTTATAGTTGTGCACCATCAGCCCTAATCACCATGTTCTGGGTCCTCCTATACAGTCAGGGAAACTACCCACTTACATGTCTAATGGTCAACATGAAGCAATCTTCCAGTCCTGACTTCATTAAGTAACTCCAAGTTATGTCAAGTTGATAGTTCAAGCTTCCTAGAAGCTCTGGTTTAGCATCACTGAGGCTCTCATCCATGAACTCTTGCGAGTTGTCACTCACACAACTTAAGGAAGTAATCAGAGATAGCTAAGACATATTAAGGTTCTGTTTGTGTTTTGTGCTTTCTCTGGTTGAAATGATATGATCTTTAAGAATGGGCAACCTTGGAAAAAAATGGTCCATATACGCCCAGTGAAATTAATCAATACCTAATTATTTTGAAGCTGTAAATGTTGTCTTTAGCTGACAGGCAGACAAAATGTGTTTTCTTCTGCAAATAAAGGACGGCAAATCAGAAATCTAGCATAAGGAAGGTGATTACAGAGCACAAAAGAACCTCCTTTGTTTTCTCCACTTAGGTATTTCATCAATATCATGGTATTTATGTCCCTTTAATAAGACAAATGAGAGAGTCTGAGCTATACGATTATAATTGGAAAACAGTAATGACAGAAACTGCACAGAGCACAAAGTATGAAAAGAATTTTAGAATTCAAGACATCGGAATTTCACCCTTCGAGGTGCAGGCAAACAAAGATCACTGTCTTTCTTCTTGTCATGTTTACAATGGCACTCAATGCACTACTTGATATTTGCTTGTTTATTTAGCCTGAAGATTAAATTAATTGTTTATGGTAGACATGATGAAGCCAGGGTGTTGTCTTTGAGTCGACAACTAAGGGTTCTGAACTGAGTCTTCTAGTAAGAAGCACATCTCTCCAAAGGATGCTCCAATTGAAGTTGATGGTTTCTCCTCTCCCCACTTCCTTCTTCAAGAGGCCACTGTGAAGGCCCACTCTGTATGCAGAATTTCTTTTCTCATAAGATGACGTGGACTATTTTGTCATGACTACGTAAAGTATTAATAACGTTGTACTTGTCAATGATAGAAATGATTCACTGCTGAATTTTACTCGGTTCAGTCTTACTGTTTCCTCATAGTATTAATGTTATAACACCCACCCGTTCACCTCTTGTGTGAGTTCTGCTTCCCAATGCATCAACTTTTAGAAAAACTGTACACTTGGTATTAAATTATATACCTCTTACAAAGAATTGGTTATTGTGTGTATTGTGTTTATTTTTTCATTGCTTTGTATTGTGCTAGAGACTTAACTCAGCTGTGCTCTACCTAAGAAAGCACGCTACCAGGGAATCATGCCTCCAGTCTGTATTCCTATGTTCATTTCCTTTCTTCTTTTGGAATCTTAAGTACATACTCACTGCTATAAATTACAGTAAATTCCGAAAGCCTTACATGTTGATTTCTCTCACACGAGGAAAGAGGATACTACTGGGAATTGAAAACTGATGCAGAAAGTAAAACTGTATGATGTTTAGGTGGCCGGTGCCTGCTCTTTACATTTCTAGTAGAATTCTGCTTATATTCGGAGAGACTCTCTAGTCAATACAAGTTTATATATTACCTAGTGATACATCAACTTACCCATCTATGCATGTCTGTACCCTACGTTTTGGGGCAAGAAATTAAAATTATATTGGGTTACTATTACCTCACATGGTTCATCAGTTCTTTTCATTTTTATGTCTATTATAGTGTATCTAGAAAGTTCTTTAATATTCATTCTTCCAATAAGCAAAAATTCAACTAACTACGTACTTTCAAAACCATCTATCTGTCTGTCTGTCCATATGCTTCTCTGTCTATCTATCTATTGAACTAACTATCATCTATCTGTAGGAGATAGGATTGAATTAATATCCAAACTACACAGTTGTTAGCCCATGAATTGCCGAGAAATATATATGATTGTAACTTTATCTCTAAATTTTGTGATGAAAAACAAAATGCATAAACCTGAAATGTAAGCAATATATTCACTCTAACCAACAGTTGTAAAGCAAATACTTGCATAAGTTACAATGCCAGTGAAGTAGAACAATTGCAGGGTTTGGGGGTGTCTGGTAGTGTTTTTTATACTATACATCTTTTTTTGATCTGCATGGCATCAAGTCTTTACTCTGCAGTGTTTCTCACCTATAGAGAGATAAAATGATCCAGTGATGTATTCTTAATAATGTTTTGTGCACTAAAACCTCATGTTCTACAAAATTAAAATACTTTTGAATGAAAACCAAAAACATTTATTCAAAGAGACCTTGCAAGTGCCCAGCCTTATCAACTAGAACGATCACTGAAGACCCAGGGTCATATTATGTGATTAAAAATTATGAAAGGGATGCAAACTTGTTTATTTATAAAGGCTTTATTTCCACATTTATTATTACACTGCAAGGCATGAAGAAAATGATGGTTTAATCAACTTCAAAGGATGTCTAGAGGATGTTATCTGGTGTTCTTATCCAGGTTGTATACCCAGATAGTGCATGCTGATAATTACATTCGAGAAGTAAAGATGGCAAAGCCATATTTTCTTTTATCTTTCTGTTTTTTTTTTGTCTAATTTATTTTCACAAGGATGTCTAGGGAATAAAATTTTAAATATGAAATTAGAGACATTATATTATTTGATACTTACCTGTTTTTAGTAGGAACAAACAAACCCCTCATTTTGTTATATAGTGAAGTGAGAAGAGGAATAAGATGTATTTGGGATTTGACACTGTCTTAGTTAATTTCCTGTTGCTATGGTAAGATGCCATGAACAATTGAACTTATATGTGACTATATAAACAAGCAGTTTATATGGGACTGGGACTGATACTTAGTTCAGAGTCCATGAATATCAGTCTAGGAATCTTGCTAGCATGCAGAGACATGACCCTGGAGCAGCAACTGAGACATCACATACAGGTCCACAAATAGTAGGAAGGAAAGTATCCAAACAAACATATGAGCCTATGGAGGATATTCATATTTAAACCACTAAAGACAAATTGTTTTAACATAGAAATCTCTTTTTTTGTTGATTATTATTATTCTTTTCTCTTAACTCTTATGCATTTTGTTGTTTTCTCCTAATTTCTTTTCAAGAAATTTCATTATGAAACTCTTTTGTTTTCGGTATTATGATGAAGTATTATAATTTCTAAATGGCATTGATAGTTGTTGTAATGAATAAAATTATAGAAATCTAGATGGAGATAATGAAATAGATTTTGAGAGTTTTTTTTCCCTCTAAGGATCTAGAGGGATTAGGATTATTCCCAGTTAGAGTTGGCATAATCATAATAGATCCTTTTCTAATATGTAGTCGTTTGGGGGAGAAGACACAGGCCACCTTGAGTGTTTCAAGCTGAAAGAACATGTCATGGGTCATCAAGGTTAGGTGACCTCTAGACATTCAGAATATCAAGGAAATGATAGCTTAAAAATCTCCAGAAGTGACATAGTCACAGGGAGATTTTCTAGACCTCTTGTACTGAAAATCTTAATGACAGTAAGCAGGATGTACATCATGATATTTTAGTATTTTTAACAGTATACAGGAATATTCTGCCCTTTATCTAAGGGAAGTGAAGCTCATACTTCTTCCCCGGAGCTTCAGTGTAGCCTTACTAGTTTTCAGAAAATCAATGGGTCTAATTATAAAAATGTTGGTTATTTGTTACAAATAAAATTTGTATGTATGTTTGTATGTATATATATAATTATATATGGTATTTGTATGTATATATGTATATAACTATATATATGGTATTTGTATGTATGTTTGTATGTATATAATTATATATGGTATTTGATGAGAGAACTAGAATAAGAAATATTCACTTGAAATATTAACTGTATTAAGGGAAGTGTTCTGTATTCTTTCTCAGATATTTTAGTTCAATAGCAATTGTTCCTAGTACAATATGTTTATGCAAGTATTTTCTTGCATTTGTTATTTGTCACACAAATAGAATTATTCATATCTGTGTATTGTTCACGATGACTTCTAAAATACTACATTCACAACGGCAGTTTTTAAAAATCTGTATCAATTAGAACATGATGTTTTATTTAAATTCCTGATCATCAGATAAGCAGAGCACTATAAATTAAAATTAATTCTTTGATTCTTAAGTGCATGTTTTCAGTAATTGATTCATAATGCTCTAGTTCCTTTCTGTTGCTGTCATAAACGACTGACTAAAGCCAGTTTGAGGAATGAATGGATTTCTTTGGCTTACAAGTTCTGATTACATTCAGTCACCACAGGAAGTTAGGGCCGGACGTCAAGCAGGAGCATAGAAGGAACAGTGAAGGAATGTGGTTTATTGGATTGCTTTCCATGGCTTGCTCAGGTTGATTTCTAGTTCAACCTATGAGCACCTGAGAGGGCTGGTGCCTCCCATAGAAGGCGCCACTCTCACATCAACCATTAATCAGGAAAATGCCTCCACAGACACGCCCGTAGGCTAACTTTTTGTTTGTCATTCATCAGTTGAGAGTCCCTCTTTCTCTATGACTATAATTTTTGACAAGTTGACATAAACTAAATAGCACATGTAGCAAATCTGGCTCAAATATTTTCCAGATTCTTAAGGAGGCACAATTACTATAACATGGTTCAGAACTGTGTTTCAATATGTAGGTGTTCCACATCCAACGATTTTTGGTTAACAGAACTTTAAACCTTCCATAGAACCAATCTAACAATTCCCTAGTAGCGCAGTTAGTTCTTCTAGATTTCCTATTTGATAAGCACAACACTAAATATGTATAGGTGTATTTAAATCCTAACTCAAGAAGGTTCTGTCGTGGGCAGTATTTTTTTAAATAGTAGAAGAATTATAGTTGGTGAAATAGCCATTGGATAGATGAATACAGCTTGAGGCTAGTGAAGTCATCTTTGAAGAAGTAAACCCATGGGAAAACTACTGAGGGAGTCCTGACACCTGTAGGTGCTATCGTGATTCCATTAATACCCACAATCCTAGTGGGCAGCACACCAGAGACTCTGTGTTAAAACAAGTCTATTCAGATAATGTAAAAGAAGATATCAAATATCAGCTAATTAATTTTTCTTTCCAAACTATTGTAAGGAAATAGATAAAATGAAATTAAACTACATGTAATTGTGGCATTAAAATGCATGTTGAGGCAAGGGTATGTAGCTCTTGAATATGGACATTCAGCTCATGAGCTTGGGGGCCTGGTTTCACATCCTAGGGACTCACGTAAAAGCTAGAGCACTCATACCCACCGTAGTTGTTTATATAATTCTATACTAATTAATAGCATTCATTTACCTTTCAAAATGAGTGGAAACATAATTACTGTCAAATAAAATTGTAGAGACAGTCACCTGTATGAAAATCTTCAAGAAGAGCATAATAAGCCAGTGTAATTACTGTGAACTAGAACACAGCTACTGTGTACTTAAACATCACTGCAAATGTGAAAACCAATAATGTGGCTGTAAGTTATGGTCGGAATCTGCATTGTTCAGCGAACCTTATACGGTTGTACTGTTTTATGGACTTAGAGCTAACTATAAAAATTGGCTCTCTCTTGTGAAAAGGGGATTAAATCTTGTGTTTTGCATACAATGTACAAGGGGAAAAAATCAAGCAGGAAACCTAAATCATTTAACTTTTCATTTATATTCACTCATTTTCGGTCCTAGGTTATAAAGAGTATGGGAGAGTGATAACAGCATGCCTTTAGAGACAGAGAATTAGTTAGGGTGTCACAGATGTGTGGCATAGCTATTTGAACATAATATTTTCCTGTCTTAAATTGATGTATTTAGATATAAAACAAGGATTATTTTATTTTCCTTTAAGCTTAGTCTGTAATGCAATATCAAATACAAGAGGATCTATTCTTTATAAGAAGGATTGTATATTCAATGGCCATTAACTTATATAGTTTTTTGTTTTTCCTGTCTTGAAATATTAATTATTAATATAACATCAATTATTAATTTCAAGATTAGTTAATTAATTAAAAGATGGAACATTAAAAATAATGTTGCTACTTACAAAATATATTTCTTTAAACTTGGGTTGAATGACACATAAGTATTAAGTAAGATTACCTAAAAATAACCACTATTAATAAATAAATTTGCATTTCTAAAAATTTTCAAATTAGTATTTTGTCAATAACACAAATTGATAAAAAATTAAATGAAAGTAAGTAATGCTTCAAAGAATCCATTTGATTGAACCAAATCATCTTTCTAGTTATCTATAGAAAAAATGACCAAGCTGGTTGAATGTATAAATAAAAACCTTGAGGTAGCTTTGCATAATTGTATAAAAGTATATTCCAAGTAATCATGTTTATTATTTCTGTAGTATAAGGAGAGGAGAGGATATCAGACCACCCTGTTTACATATTGACCTTAATGGAGCCCTTGCAGCATCTCTGTTAGTACCCATTCATTATTAGCCAGACAGCAATTAAATACTTTTATTTCTGAGTCATGTCCAAAATTAATTAAAAGGATATTTTTATGTGTCCACCACGACATTAAACTAATTCCACAAATGAGTCTAGGGAACTCCTCATATTATCAGATATCTGCTTATATTTGACCATTCTCAACAACATTTTATAAGATATTTATTTTTGTCTTTCATGTGTCTTTTATTTAACAGTTTGGATATCATATAATATAAATTTCTTTATAAAGAAATCATAAAACTTTCATTTGAATCTATGTATTTACTCATGCTGTTATTATGTTATTAGTAGTCTATAATTGAGATATTTCTGGTAGAAGAGGTTACCTTTATTTTATTGAAAAAATATTCTCTCCTACAATACATCCTGACCATATTTTCCTTTCTGTCCACTCCTCAAAGTCCCTCGATTTACCTGCCCTCTCCCCCAGATCTACTGTTTTTTTTTTTTTATTTCTTTTCAGAAAAGATCAGGCCTCTTGTGGATATCAACAGACTACAGCATAACAACATGCAAAAAGACTTGACACAAGCCCTCAAATCAAGGCTGGAATCAAGTGATCTACTAGAAAGAAAGGGTTCCAAGAATAGGCAACAGAGTCAGAGACACACACAACCCCACTGTTAAGAGTCACATAAAATCCCCAAACTAAACAATCACATCATATATGTAGAGGATCTAATATAGACTCATAGAGGCCCTGTGATTGTAGTATCAGTCTCTGTGAGCCTTTATGAGTTTGCTCAATGGATTCTGTGGGCTATGTTCTCCTGGTGAAGAGGTTAACTTTTTCTATATGGTGTCTCTTTATAGAAAGGGAGGGGGGAAAGAAAGAGGGAAAAGGAAGGTGGGGATAAAAGGAAGAGGAAGGACAAATAGAGAGAGCACTTGTCATTTGTTGCCAGGCTATCCTGTAAATTGTATTCCTCCTTCCTCGCAGCCTCTTTGAACGGAAATGCTATAAGCACACACTGCTACACCTGGGTGTGCAAACTGATTTTCATACCCAGTTCATTTAGGTTTGCGTTTTCATCACCTCTATTGCTGAATGTTTCTAACGCTTTAGTTTCTGACACTTTTGGTGGCTTACTGTAATTTTTCAAATGCACCAAAGTCAAATTCAAACTAAACAAGACACTGTGCTATTAAGATGATGGAGTAGTTTCTGGAGTTCACATTAGGATTTTCACGATGCCCCGCAGAAGGTCGTCTGTTTTCCTTGAAGTTGAGAATGTCCTACTGGGCCTCCATTAGCCCTAGAGCACTTGTAAAACAGGGCTTTAGAGTTCCCATTTAAAAAGTCATTAGCTGAATGGGAATAAGAGAAGGCAGAGAAGGAGGAGAGAGTACTTTTGTAAAAAGAAAACAAAACCAAAACAAGTATTCATCGGTCCCTGAAGAGCAATTGTTTTCCCAGCTAGTCATCAGCCTCTTCGTCCTATGTTATAAACTTTGTCTGCAATGACCTCTAATTGAGGTCCTATATTTGTTTAAACACTGAAGGACCAGGGATACAGAGATGCTGACATTAATAATGGGGCCCTTTTAAAATTTTTCATATATAGGAAAAAATAGAAAAGTGATATGTAAAAGATAACAGTCTTCATGTAATTAGCAAAGTATAATGACATGATTAGATAGGCATTCAGTTTTGTTTTACTATTTATAGTCCCTTCTGTATATAGACATGGTTACTGCAATCTAGTCTTTGAGTCACTTCCTTACCTAAGATTTAATTTATCTGATCTTTAGAGGAATACATTTGCCTTGACATGTGTTTGCTTCCTGGTTTCATTCTCCCAGGAAAACTTGGTGAAGTCAAAGGTAAATTCTTAGTCTAGCTTGACTGTTACCCTTTAGGAGATCATATACTTACCTACTAATTGTAGAAATAATGAAACATTATTATATAGATATTTAGTCATATATCGATGAGAATCTATAGCAATGGTATTATATATATGTATGTGTGTGTACACATAATAATTTCTTGTATGAACCTGTTAAGTATTACAATAAACATGCTGTATTTAACTATGAATTAAAACAGGATTTTATATTTAAGGAGCATCCACATATCCTATTCAGTGTCAAATATCTTCATGATCAAATGTAGGAAATACAAATGTGTAAAGTTTTGGAATTTTCTAACATATAAAATTATAGCTGTTTTATCCCTTGATTTTTTTCTGACACCTACAGAAAGCACATTTTGATTTTGTTTCTTTTAAAATACATTGAAACCACAAAGAATATTCACAGAGCTGAATGGATAAAATTATACTGAATGCATAGGACAAGATTATGAAATAAATTGAGCCCTTCATTAATCCTGATATGGGAGTTTGCTATTGTAACAAGTTTTTTAATGTTCCTGTTGAGCCTAGCCACTTGCTCGCATTTGCATATGCATAGCAAGATAACATCATTTTATTAGTTTTTGTGCTAAGCCTCCGAAGAGTAATTATGTAAGATCTGGCTTATACATATTTTAATCATCTATTTCTATTATTTTCATATATGCTTCATCAACTTCTGAGCAATACACATGCCCAATTACAGTATGTTTCTAATGTACACAAATATCCATTAACTTAACCAATCCGATATCCTGCATTTCATAATTTAAATAATATAAATACGAATCGTGACTTGTAACATGAAGAAAGCATTCAAATACACTCAGTTCCCTTTTAATTGTAGTTTTTAATAATTTTATACCTATTTCTTCTTTTATGATCACTCCCCAGAATTTTTCCTTTTCTTTAAAATAGAATTTCTTTCTGTAATATATTCTCCTGTCCTCTATTCCTCTAAATTTTTCGGCACATCCACTCCCACTGAATCCACCCTCTTTTCTCTCTCTTATTAGAAAAAAAGCACCAAAATCCTCTAAGTGAGCAAAATAGAAAAAAATAAACTCTAATGTGGTAAACAAACAAACAAACAGGAAGAACAAAGCCAAAGAAAAGAAGGCATATGAAACAAAGACCCACATACTTACAAATTTTGGAGTCCCGTAACAAAGGCTAAATGGAAGTCATTATACAAACTCACAGGGCCTGTGGAGAAAAAAAAGAGAAAAAAAAAACAACATATATGTTATATATAATAAAATAATAAGGTAACATTAATATAAAAGAAGTCCCTGAAACAACATTATGAGATAAGGAGGCTCCAAAGATGCCACTGAGTTAACTTTCTGTTGACTATCTGAAGCTGAGGCAGAGTCTTCCCTTAAAAGTAGTTCTTTCCCTAACTTAAGCTTGGAGGAAGCGTAAGTTTTCTTTGCAAGTTGATGTGAATTGAAAATGGGTTTTGGGTTGGGGATGGGTCATATGTCCACTTTTCCTTTTAATCCTAGAACTCCATTAGACACAGACCTGTGCAGGCCCTGTGCGTGCTTCTTCAGTCCGGGGCGTGCATATGTGCATTGGTGCTGCTGTATTTAGATGCTCTTCTTTGCTTGGAGTCCCCTCAGCTATTACAGTCTTCCTACTTCCTGTTCTGCAAAGTTCCCTGGGCCTTGAGGGGAGGGATTTGATGGTGACACCCTGTTTATGATCTTCCATTCTTTGCATGATGTCTGTCTGGGGGTGGGTGTGACCTCTGTATTTGTTTCCACTTGGTGCAGGAGGAAACTTTTCTGATGATGTCTGAGCAAGGCACACATATATGAGTATTAAATGCCATTAAGAGTCGTTTTATTGAAACTATTTGTTTGTTTTTTTTTGTTGTTTTTACAACAATAGTATTTGGTTTTACCTTAGGTCCCAAGGCTTCCTGGTCACAGGTTCTTGATCAAACACACTTTGTCAGGTATAGATTCTATGTTTTGGTCTGGGCCTGCAGTCAAATCGGATAATGGTTGATTACTCCCACAAATGCTGTGCCTCATTTGCACTAGCTTATCTTGCAGGCAGGGCAATATTGTACATCAAAGCCTTTGTGGCTGGATTTGTGTATTTTTTTGAGCTTTTATACAGTTCTATTTATTTTTCAACTTTTTATAAGCTTTTTATTTAAAAAAACAAACTATCTTTTTTTTTCATTATATATACTAATCCAGGTTCCCACTCCCTCCTTTTTTCCCATGCTCTCCACATACTCTCCCACCCCAACCCCACCCACTTCTCAGAGAAGGTAAGGCACATTGCTTTGGGGAAGGTCTAAGGCCCTCCCTGCTATAACTAGGCTGTGCAAGGTGTCCATCCAAACAGAATAGGGTCCCCAAAGAGCCAGTATACGCAGTGGGCTACATAGAAAGTTTCAGGAGAGTAAAGGCTGCATAGTGAGACCCTGTCTCTAAAACAATTCAGATGATAGACAGATATATGATAGAAGATAGATAGACAGCTAGATAGATAGGTAGATAGATGATATATATATGATAGATAGATAGATAGATAGATAGATAGATAGATAGATAGATAGATGATAGANTATATATATATAGAGAGAGAGAGAGAGAGAGAGAGAGATAGGGATAAAATAAAGGGGTAATTTTAAAAACCACTATTACATGGTTACACCATACTACATTTTTTTTTCCTGAAATACACTCAAGCCAGAGGATGCCTGTACCTATTTTTCTTCTTATTAAATGGAATGGAAATAACAAATTGCTCTCATTCTTGATGTTTCACACAGGGATTTTTAATCCATTTTCTGAGGCTTGGCTTCGAAAGGAGTCTAATGTCACCGTTCAATTTGAGACGAACTCTATGAACATTTCTGACAAATGAACCTTTTATTTAATTGAAATATAATGATTCATTTTGATGAAATGAGAGGAAACTTACAGATGATATTTAATCGCTGCTGTCATAGAAGCGCTAAGCCATCCACAGGGTGCTGTGGCACCTGGATCAGTCACTGCCTATGAGACAGGAGCCACAGAGCTTCTGATAACTAAGAAGCTGCAACTCCGCCGTCTGGCTCATTTAATACGTCCATTCACTGTGCTTCTTGCTCTGGATGGAACCCTGTATTTAAAATGTCTTCAATAATTTTGATTACTTAGTGTTATCTTTTATATGTATTTCTACTTTTGGAAAAATGAACACAACTATATATTTCGCCATTTAAAAATCTTTTTATCTATCCTTTGAAGCTAACTTATTTTCACCATTAAGGTTAATGAGTTTCTTACTATATCATTCATCCTGTGATTATTTCTGGGGTGGTATATAGCTATCAGATGGTCTTCTACTTTTGGGAAGTTTTCGAAGCGTGAAATGGAAACCAATATTTGAAGAAAAATAAACAGACAAAAAACCCTTATCTACCGATAAAGTACAGTGCTTGGAACATATTGACTTATAAATATGTATGGAAGTTATGAGAAATTATAGCACTCCTTTTATGTGTGTAGATTAAATAAAATTATGTATCTTGCCCCTTTCACATTATTGGGGGATTTAAGAAAAATAGTTTATGAATGTTTGTTTTTATAATTGTTTTGAGAATTTCATTCATGTGTTCTATGCTGCCATCCTTCTGTCTCCACAACCCAACTCATCCAGTGGTTCTCCAACTCCTTTTTAAGCCACAGCTTTTTCTTTAATTATTCCTCTTACACCAAGAAGCTCATATACAAGAAAAACAAATGTAAACAAAGGAACACACCCAATCCAGTCATTTTAGCATTGCTTATATCAACATTTGTTTTGGGCTGACCCCTCAGTATTGGGTGACCTGGATTTGTTCCTGGAGAAATGTTTTCTTGTTTTCTCAGAAACAATTGATTTCCGGTATTTCTCCCTATCTTGCAAGGACTAAGTAAGTCGCAATACAGTTATAGCTGAATGTGATTTGTTTGGAACTTTTCTGTTCAATATCTTTAAATGTGACAAAATACAGTGACTATAAATACTGAATTAGTATATACTACAAAATCAAGTTCTTTTCACATTAAATAACAACATTCCAATATAAAAAAAAACTTCAGGCAGAATGCAGTGATATTTGTAATAAATTTATTTATAGAGGCCACTCCAGCTCAGACATTATAAGAGAGGCTTCCTTATGCAGCAGAGACCCACAATCAGGCATCATGCAGAGACAGAACACTCAGCCCTAAATGGGATGTCTCCATCAAAATCCTCCCTGCAGAGATCAGGGAACCCTGTGGCAGAGGAGGCAGAAGATGCCAGAGTCGGAGAAAGTGAACTGCACCCAGGAAACAAAGCCATCTAAATCAACATGAGACATGCCCATCGGAACTCACAGAGTGAGTGGTACAGCAACGGCACAGGTCCGCCTCTCAGGATCCTAGAGAGGAAAGGAAAAGTGGACGCACGCCCCATCCCTAGCTCAGAAGCAACTTCTAATTGCTAACTATTTGCAGATGCAATTTATTTCACCCAAGGGGCTGTCACAGGAGAAATAATATGCCTAAGGATAGGCTACATGTTCTACCAGAGATGACCAACAGAAAAAAAAAAACCCAAGGACGTTTTGGAGGTTCCTTGTCTGACATCATCATGGCAGGACTTTTTCTTTGTTTCAAAATTTTATCTTATTATTTACATTTTATCTTATCCATATTCTCTTTTCTTCTCTCTCTCTTTTTTAACCTTACCTGTCCTTTGATTGTGAATTAGGGCTTCCAATTTAGTGTTTTTAGGGGATTTCTGAGTGTGCCAACAAATGGGTGTGTATTTCCTATGTCTTTTCTTGGGCTCATTTTCTTCTCTCTCTCTTTTTTTTTTTTTTTGTTTTTTGTGTTTTCCAAATGCTGTGGGTTGATTTATGTTTTGTCTTACTATGTTATTTTTTTTTACTTCATTATTATCCCTTGGAAGTTTTTTTGTTTTTGTTTTTGAATGAAAAACATAAAGTTGTTGTGTCCAGGTAGGAGGGGAGGTTTGGACTAGCGGGGAAGAGTAGAGGGAGGGTAAACTGTAATCAGGATATGGTATGTAAACAACAAAGAGTTTATTTTGAGTAGAAAGAGAAAAGGGAAGCAGAAAATAAGTAAATTTATTGGTAGCCTCATTTTTACTGGGTACCAGATAGCAACAACATGAAGCATATTTCAGCAATAACGCCGTGAAAAGCAATTCCATTTTACTGCCTGTGACTGCATTAGATGTAGCATTAATCTATGTTCAAGAAAAATGTGCTAATAACTCAAATGGAAATTGCAACATAAAATGATACTTAGACAGGAAGCCATTGCTTACACAGACTAGGTATATTCTTTCACAATAACTGTTTTGAATAAGGGCATTCTTTTCTTAAAAACTCTATTTTCAAACACAGAAAATTGTGATCTTTTTGGGGGTACATAGTAATTAAAAAAACAATATATTGTTAAGGAATGATAGGTATAACTTTTAGTATAGAAAATTAGAGAACATGAATCACAATAAACTTGGGTTATTCATCAGTGGAAAGAGAAAGCATGTTTCAAAACAAACAAAAACCCAACAAATAAAAAATAATTGTCATTAAATGTTTAGTACCTTTGACAATCTATATTGTCTTAAAGTTAATATGATTTTAAGCATGTTTTCTTTATAACATGTAGAGTATCTCAAACTTAACTTTTTCTATGCACATTTTTGCAAAGAATATGCTTTATATTAACATCATTAATGGACTCAGTCTAAAGATATCAGCTTGAGGAAGTTAGTTATCACCAGACATCATCACACTGATTAAGAGGCATTCAGGGTAGCTCCTAATCTCCTGAGAATTTACTTCTCATTGATCTGCCATCAACTGGTACAGCTCATGCAGACTTCATTTGTCTAGATAGTTCTACTCTCACATATGGGTCTACCTGAGCATGTAGAGGTAGAGTTATAATTAGTTAAGTATCGTGCCTGATGTTTCATCAGGGTGGTGTTCTGTATGTTGATAATAGATCTAGAGTAAAACATCACATGCCTTTTAAATCTTAGTGTCAAGAATTTGACAATGTTATTTCCCAAAAAAAAGTTTCTTTAATCAAAAGAATCAAAGAGAGCAGCAACAAAGCATTGAAACAGAACACATAATGTAGATTTATTGGGAAAAGGATACTATTGTAGGTGTGTATATGGCACTTTAGAAAATGTAAAGATTCTTTTAATAGAGAGACATAAGGCATGGACCCAAAGGATTGAAGAAGTGGGTCTACTTCCAGGACCATGGTATCCACCAAGGGTCAGAGGTAAATGTAATGCATGTCATCGTGAAAGTAAAGTTTGCCAGGTGGCTAAGATTTGACTTGATCCTCTGTAAGAGAGTCCTGTCTTGTGGGATGCTGTTCGTTGACTCCAAGCACAAATTTCACTTGGGTAGAAAGAGGACAGCCTCAGAGTCTTTGGAAATATTCATTTTTTTTTAGAAACTTCAGTAAGTGGCCTGAATGCTGTATATATAGACTAATAAATAGGATGGATCATTTAAATAATTTCCTAACTCAGCATCATAGAGGCTCTATTGTCATTTAGGAAAATGTGCAGCGCCACCTAGAGGAGGGCAGGAAAATAAGTTATTCATCTGCTTAAAAAGAAGCACTGACTAGCTTTCTGTCAGAGCAATAGGACAATATTTTAAAACAAGGATGTCACCTAGTGATAAGAAAACAATGCAAAATGCACCGCCCCGCGCCCCCTGTCTGCGCTCGATGCGCTAAAATCCAGTTCGCGAGCTTCGGGTGAGGGGCTGGAAGTTGAGGAAACCCACACAGAGACGGACCAACACACAGACCTTCAATCACTGGTACAAAAGTCCTTCTTTAATAGCACCATGGAGGCTTAAACACCCTGCAACCAATGGCCAACAGGTGAAAATCCCATCCTCTGATGCTCTAACTAGGCACAGCTTCTAGTACCTTCAATTAGAAGGTTCTAGACAGGGAAGAGCAGCTGAAGGCTAGGACAGGACTTAAATGGTTCCAACATAAAATGTTAAGTAAATGAGTGAAACACAAGCATCTTATTTCTAATTAAATATGTAATTTATTATGATACAGGCATGTTTGTATCTGTAAAGGAAGATAAGATAGTGTAAATTCATCAATTACTTAATTGTAAATTGTTGCAAGGAGCCGCTTGTTTATCTCGGCCATCCATAACTGAAGCAACCACACAGAAACTGTATTAATTAAATCACTGCTTGGCCCATCAGCTCTAACTTCTTATTGGCTGACTCTTACATCTGAATTTAACCTATTTCTATTAATCTGTGCATCACCACGTGGCTGTGGCTTACCGTCTAAAGTCCCAGCTTCTGTCTCCGGCAGTGCTACATGACTTCTCTCTGACTCTGCCCTTCCTTCCCGCAGCATTCAGTTCTGCCCTATCAACAGGACAAAGTGGTTTCTTTATTCATTAACCAATAAAAGCAACAAATAGACAGAAGACCCTCCCACACCAGTGAATAGATAATCCCTGTAAAACAGGAAGTGAGACACTGAGTTAAAATTAATAGCTTTTATGACATTTGTATTTTGTTTTCAAAAAGTTTTATTAGAAAGTTTTGTATTATACATCACCGCGTTTACAATATAATTTAAATGCACAATTGAATTGCAAAATCACTAGGCAGTGGTTATATACTTCTAAATCTTGAGTACAGTTTTGTTTTGCATTTTAAAAAAGGAATTTCTCTATTCAATTATCTCACTTCAAACAGTTTGCGACTCAATGTCTGTGTTTCTTTAATCTATAAAATTTTAAGTTTTTTATAGTTATTTGGAGAACTGTAATAAATTTATTTATTTCAAGATCATTAACAATGCTTCATAGTGTATATATTCCATATTTTCATTATTCATTTTTTTGCCGAAGAACAATCAGGTTGTTTTCATTTCCTAGTTATTGTAAATAGAGCAGCAATGAACGTGGCTGAGCCAGTATCTGTGGAGTAGAGTGTAAAGTCCTTTGGGCATATGCTAAGGAGTGGGATAGCTGAGTCTTATGGTAGATATTTATTTAGCTCTGTGAACATTCTCCACATTGATTTCCACTGAGGCTGTACCAATTTACTATTCTATAAGAGACTGAGGATTGTTCCTTTTTCCTGGAACCCCTTTCAACATTTGTTGCCTTTTTTGTCCGTTTTTTTGAGTTTTGCTATTCTGACTTCAGGGAAATAAAAATCAAAAGTTATCCTGAGCTTGATTTACCTAATTTTTAGGAACAATAAACAAGGAATGTTTTTGGAAATAATTATTAAATACTTTTTTTTTCTTTGAGAACTCTCAGGGTAGGTCCAAGATTAGGTTTTTGAATGGGCTATTTTCAGTTTTTGCTTGTTTCTGACTGTTTTTGAGTTCTTTATATATTTGGAATAACTACTTTGTCAGATGTATATTTCCCTCCCATCCACTGCATTGACATCTCAAAAGTTATTTATTTTCTTAGAATGCAAGAGTTTCCCAGCTTTGTGACAAGGTAAATATGTGGTATTTGCTTTGTCATGATTTCAAAATTCTAGGCATGAGGTCACACAGATTTACAAGTGGTGTTTATTCAAATCATTGTGAAATCAGCCTTCTTCCTTATTTTGAAGAAACCATCAACTTTTGTTTTGTTAATGTAAAAACTGTTTTAGTTGTCATAGCAAGTGTGGTTCACACATAACTTTGAATCTAAGGTTGGAGACCTAGAAATGTTGTCAAGGCTGGGTTAGAAGAAATGGATCTTTAGAGAGATCTACACAGGACCCTCTACTGCTGTAGAACAGTATTCTAATCAGATTACCTCTTAATATTGCTAGGCATATTAGTATTGGTTGCTGATGGATTTATTTTCTCTCCACTGCTGCTTAGCTTGGTTTTCTCATTTATCGCCAATTCATGAGGTACTAACATCATCACAAATAAAAAATGTATATCTTACCAACTCTCCTACCTAGAGTTGAGTTTCCTTCATTTGTGTATACACATGATGTATAAAAACATGAATCCTTCCTGTGTTTATAATTTTCTATTCTGAGAGAATGCGTCAAACTAGAACAATAAAGGCAGAATATTGTTTTCTCTCAGAAAGACAAATTATTGAGACACAAATGGCAGTGTTTTTGGTTGTACTGATAGTTCACCTGGGATGCCAGCAAGGAAACAGAAGAAATATAAAAATATACCTTCCATATCATTAAGATATTTTCTTTCACAGCCTCTATATTTTATTTAACCTTTAAGAAAGCATCAATTTCCTGTTGTTTAACATGGAAACAGAAAGATTTTCTAGGTTATATCCTAAAGAATTCAGAGTATGAACTATTGGCTATAAAAGTGTTAAAATATGGTAATTATTTATTTTGTATTTGAGTAGATCATGTTGAGATTTTGCTCCTGAATAAATCTTAAATTTTACTACAAATAGATGAGTGTCATGGAGGTAACCAAACCACCATTTTATGCTTTATATATGATACACATATCAGGAAAAGAAGATGTGGTCAATGTAGATTGTTCTTGTAAAAGGCTCATAGTTTCTGGTTTATCAAAGAAATAGGTTTATTTATCACTAACATTAAGATAACAAGAAGAGAGCATATATGGTGTTAGAATTGAAGACAATATCAGCTATATATCCTAGTAATGTTTAAGTTATGAAATTGGCTTGGCTTTCATGGAGATACTCATGAACTTGAAGAATCAGCCTGATGAGCAACAGAGCAAGCTATGATTTCTTAATATGTCCCCATCTCTATGTAAAATTATGCATCTTCATTAGGTTAGAATAAAATATCAGATACTTGAAGTTTGACCTGAAAAAGAATCACTAAGAAGTTAACATATTACAAAGATCACAAAGCTAAGTGACTTACACATTAATATGTAGAGAAGGTAAGAGAGGTGAGACTAGAAACTAGTAGCTCTCAAGGGACGTGTTCAATCAATTGGTAGGTGTCCTTGAATGCCCACTTTCTCTTGTTTTTGCCACGAGCAATAAATGGAGTCTTATTTTTGTTCTATCAAAATCAGACTCGTTTTCTATTATATAATCCCCATGGCTGCACAATTTCATTACTTGGGTTATAATAGATAAGCAATTCTTTTAATTATCACATAAAATTCACTAATTACAAGTTTATTGGATAGATTTATTACTCACTAACATGTACATATTTAAATGTCTCATGCTGTGCACACAGTGCTTAACAGAAAACAATACTTTTGACAGTATTTTAACTGAGTTATTTTAAATGAGAAGAGCTCAATAACTTGTAGCTCTTGAGGTTAAGAATCAAAATCTATTGGCAGGTAAGGAACATGCAGGATTTAAGGTCATTGGTGATTTCAATCTTCCCATGCAATAGATTTGATGAGAAGACTCATTTCTTGAATAAGTCACTACTCCATATTCATTTAAAAATGCCTCTTGCTTTTCTATATTTGTATAGAGAATTAAATGCCATTGTTCACAATACTGCTTTATCCTATCAGACCATATTTTATATTTTAAAATAGTTATTGATTCTGTGCAGATACACTTAAAGATTAATATAAAATATTCATCAATTTTCTTTAATCAACGAGGGGATGAAAATGACTGAGTTCTCTATTTGTGTGAGTGTAGCTAAACTTGTGTCTCTGATGTTTTCCATCCCCGACCCTCAGGAGGCAAATTTTCAAAATTTCTGCTTCGCTGATGTTATCAGATACCCCATTATCCACTCCATTTTTTTTTTGTATGTAAGCAATTGAATTGCAAGTCTGTAAATGTTTTTATCTGACAATCTTATGACTTTTTCCGTTTTTATTTATTTAAAATAGATTATTTTTCTCATACAGCACACCCCATCATTTCCCCTCTCTCTGTTCTTCCCAGTTCCTTCCCACCTCCCTCTCCTTTAGAATTACTTTTTTTGTGTCTCTCATTAGAAAAGAAAGTTTCTAAGACTAGGTTATGGATGCCATCCAGCTTTGTGGATGACATTACTTCAGAATGAACAGGGCCCTTAGGAAATCAAGTTCACAGGTGAGTTAAGAATGGAAAAAGTAAGAGTCTTGAAACACGAATTTAGCTGCAGAGGAAAAGACACTACAAGCTTAAGCAATTTGATATACTTATTCACTGTTTCTAAGTGAGTTTTGAATATTAAACTTCAGAAGCATGCAATCACTGATTTCCTCTCTCAGTGGTTTCCAGAATCACCAGTTGTCATTTCCAGAATCACCATTGTGACATCACAGAGTCAGAAATTACTGCTGGGGATGTCACAATTGCTACAATGAGATATTGATTAGTGCTACGTTGTGTATACATCAGGATAAATCAATAAAGCACTTGTAATTACTTCACTTTTCTTATGGAACTTTAAATAATAGATTAAGATTTTTTTGTCCTAATTTACAAATTTATTAATTTCCAGCATCCAGTCAATTCCTACTTGAACCTGTGAACTCTGACTCAGGTGATCTACTGTTTCTGTGGAGCTTGCCATTTTGAAGGAAAGCAATAATAGTAATTTGTGTTTAATTGCATCACCCTACACCAAGTGGGCGTTATCAAATGTGTTGCTATTAGTGTGTGGACATGCTTGGTTCCAGCAAAGGTCACGCAAGCAGTAGGTGTTCAGTAGGTCTGCTTCTGGCAGACTCAAGACATTGTCTTCAGTCCTTATCAGGAACTGCATCAAACTCCAGTGTGCACAGCTGGGCAAGTCCAAGTCAGTTCAGGAATTTGCAAAATGCCATAAAGCAACACCGAGTAGAGAACCAAGTTAATAAGATGAAAGTTTTTCTATTTTTTCCAGGAGGAGAACCAAACAACAGCAATACCTATGATTCTATTCTGTGTGCACTTGGCCTGAATCATAGACGATATAAATATGGAGGATATATCAGCAGACTGATATATCAGGCTTTAATGAAAGAGTAAATTCCCCCTACCCATGTTTCCCAAAGTACAAAACGCAGACAACTCATAATACACCTTTACCTTCAGTTTGCATATGAAATACTCTTGGCTTGAGTTCTGTCCCCATCCCTAGACGTTTATTTCAGGGACACTCACGTTTTCACTCGATTTGCTGTATTGAACAGGAATCTAGTTTGGTTAAAATCCTCCTAGAACAAGGAGTTCAGATCCAAAGGTGTTGCCCTCCAGAGCAAAATCCGTAGGGGCTTTTACTTGTCTCTCCACAAACAGTGGGCAGCAGTCAAGTGCAAGAAAGATTTATTCTTGTCTGTCCTTCATTACAGTGAATTTTAACATTTCAGAGTGAATTCATATAGGCCTCCTTTAAAAAAACAAAACAAAATAAACAAACACTGGAAACAAAATTTATATAGTTATTTTGCTTTCTGTTTTACAGACTTCAATTATTTTATTATATTTTTCTTAAGGGTTGGGTGTCTGTATCTCAGGGCACCCCAAATCCCTAGTAACCACATTTTACATTTCTACATTGCATAATCAGCCCGAGGTTAGTCCTGGCCTCCTTAATAAAAAAAAATCCTAACGGTTAAAAAAATATTAACAAGGTAAACGATATTGCAACAAATTGGTGGAGAGCAAAATATTTCTCACTGCAGCAGGATTGTTTCATTTGACATTTTATGAAATCAACCAAACTAGAAGAAGCAGCAGCTCAGGGAAGTACTTGGGCGTCAGCATGTTAGATGCTCTAAGAGCAATTGATACTGCAGAGAAAGCAATGAAGGTGGGATCAGGACAGCAGGTTGGCTGTAGCATCTGTGATGAACGTCTCCATATCCTAAAGTGCAAGCTTCCCCCTAAGGTCGTTTTTAAATGTTAGCATGCTGGCAAAGGAGAACTCTGGCAGGCACTGGGGAGCTCCCAGTCTGTCTGGAAATCCCTGTGTTGCAGGTCTGCATTGATTTGACTAAACACAACAATCCACTTCCAAAAATAAAATCTGCAGAAAACAAAGGTGCCCTTGCCAATATTTTGTTTCCTTTTGACAAGCCCTGATATTTCTGAGGGGAATCCACGGCAAATGGAATCAGGTCGTTCATTTATGCTGCGCGCAAATACAATTTAAAGATACAACTCCACGGAGAGCATGCTTCCCCGAGGGCAGGCGTTTGAAAGACTGGAGGTATTCTTCCAGATCAACTTATCAGGCTTGGTTCTCTTTGAATTCGGAAATGACCTTGCTGCAAATATTAGGCATATTGATTAAGGTTACTCTAATGAATAAATGGATACATTAGTTCTGAACAGTACAACCTTCACCTTACCCAGAATGACTCTCTTTAAGAGCACTTTCCACCGCCGTGGCTCCTTTCACGTTTGTTCTGGAATGTACTAAAGAAGGGCTGCTTCTTCCTGTCATGGACAATTACAGAGCATTTCCGTCTCTTACTTAGGCTCGCTACAAATTCTCACCTATTCTTTGAGTAGTTATAAAACTCAGACGAATGGTGTTGAAATGGCATGCCAATGCGTTTGTCTCTAATTTTTCAACTTTGTTCTGTGGCTGTAAATTTAATTAATACGCAGTGTAGACCAATTTAAACATTCTGGTTTAGCAGATGTTTTTCCTCATAAAGCCACGTGTTCAACATATATTTTAATGTAAACAATATATAGTGTCAGTATATCTTCATCTTAACAGAAATGTTAGCATTTTGCATGATTAAAATTTTTATTCATAGTTACTGGAATATAGAGCTAATTTAGCACTATATGTGTATTTGACCTCTTTTTTATGCACATAAACCAATCAAAAACTGATGCTGTCTTCCTGCATTCTTTCTGAAGTTAGTCTTGTCTCAGGAAAATAGTTGTTAGTTTATAACTAAAATGCTTTTGCTTTTCTACTGAATTTCTATTGACATAAATCATAGAACATATTAAGAACATTCAAGCAACAAGTACAAGAGTCGTGCCATGATTTGAGATGAAAGGTAGAGTAGAACTAGGTGGGGAAACCTAAACTGAATGCTGGGAGAAAAGATGGGAGTCGAGAGAAGCCATGTAGCCCCTCAAGAGACAGATTTCAGATAGAATCTTGCCAGTAAGCCACAGCCGCAAGGCAATACACAGATTAATAGAAATGGTAATAAGTAAGAAATAGCCAATAAGAAACTAGAGCTAATAGGCCAAGCAGGGATTTGAACAATACAGTGTCTGTGTGGTTATTTCAGAACTGAGCAGTCATGAACAAACAAGCAGCCTCCTACAACAATTAACCAATGGTAATAAAACATATTTACATCATACAGAGGGGAATCTCACATCAGAAGTCTTACCTCTACCAAGGCTGGGGGAACCACAGACTAAGCAGACTAAGTAAACTAAGCAGTCCAAGCCTCTCTCCCCTTCAAATTTACATTCCCTTTAGTGCTGGGATTAAAAGTGTGACTCCCTAGTACTGGGATGAAAGGTGTGAGCCACCACCACTTGGATTTGATTCAGCATTGATTTTGTGTAGCCCAGACTGACCTTGAACTCTCAGAGATCCACCTGCCTCTGTCTCCCAAATCTGGGATTAAAAGTGTGTGCCACCACTGTCCAACCTCTAGTGGCTTAGCTTTGGCCTTCTGATCTTTGGCAAGTTTTACGTTTTAAAACATAAATAAAATTTCACTATAAAGAATGATAGTTTTAACAAACATGGCAAGCCAGAATTTTTTTTTTTTCAATTTTAGCAGCATAAAGTATACTGAGGAGACATCTCCAGCCATACTTTGATGCCTGGGGATGGAATACATGAAATGAAACTGGAAAGCAAAGGACAGGGCTTAGAGGAAGATCACATAGTCAGCTCCATGCTCTTGTGTTACTAGCTTAGAAGGGCAGATTCCCATCGGCGTGGGGACATAGGGAAGCAGAGGCTTCAGAGCGCTACTGCCTGAAGGTCCTCCCAGTTCTAAACTTTTGTACAATCCACAGCTCAAAGCTAACTAACAGGAACTCTCTAAAGCTAGCCCGATTAGAAGAAAATATATATTTATGAGAAAAACTCAAAATTTCCAGTGTCGTAATAAAAAAAAAAGAAAACTTTAAAATTCATTGTGGATATTTTCCAGTGTTGCAAATGGAGCAATATGTCATAGTCCTGTCAACTCTAATCGTTTAATTGTGGAGTAAATTATGTTGTTCTGTTTTCAGCATTTAATTTTTAAATTAGCTCTCGGCTGCAGAGTCCTTGATTATAGAACTTAATTAGCTGCGCCTGTTGACGGGAATCATGCTACGTACGGGATGCAGCCTCACTTAGGAAAGCTTCAGAGAAGCAACCAGAACCCCCGGGAAACCTGTGCTACAGTTTCTCAAAGATAGAAGAGCAGCTATAAAATTGGCAATATTTCACAGAGTAAAATTATAAATCAGAAAGAAAAAGACTAAAGTGGAGCATTTTTATAATTTAGGCAAAGGTGTCATTGATTGGCAGGTGTTGATTTGCAGAAGGCCAAATTATTATTTACTTTACCTTGTGACAATTCTCTAGCAGAAAGAGCAAATGGCAACCCGGATACTACCTAATCACTAAATTAAACAGCAATGCCAGAAAGGAAATTCTAAGTTTTAGAATGTTTTTCTATTTGTTGGCTAACTTTCAAAAACATGATTTTACCTACAATCTTGTAAACTTGATCTTTTTCTTTTCACTAGTCAGTAATGATAGCTTCTGTTGTCTGCATGAAAATTACATAAATACATAAATTATTTGCAGAGGAGACCTAAATGGCTTTTACACAGTGTCCTATAAATTGGTTAACTTCACAGTGCTGATTGCCTACAGGAATATATTTTCTTCAGAAATTTACACGACCTTTAGGTTAGTTAGCCAAACATAAATATTCGATTTAAAATTCCAAACGAACAAGAGAAATTTGAAGCAGTCAAGAAATTATGTAAAGTCAAGGTATTTCTTTTGAACAGCTTGGGTGATATAAAAGGTCAGTTATTACAGGGAATTTGTAGATTTTGAGCACAGAGGAGGTGAGGGATGTAACATTAGCTGAGTTATTTATCCAAATTAGTTTTCAGGTTTTATATTGTGTAAAGTAACGGCAGTCTCAAAAGAATGCAAATATATGTATATATACACACACATATATAATACAGACTGAGCATGTTATCTCTATGTACTTAGGATTTTTCTTTTTCATGTGTGTGTATAATTTTAATTTAATGAATAAAGACATCAAAGATTTGCAAAGATAGGAAGGAGGTAGCCAAAGAAGAGTGTGTAAGGAGGAAAGAGAAGTCTGAAAGGTTATAATTGCATTATGATCTCCAGAATAAAAGAACAGAAAACTCAGTAAAGAAGAGAGTCATTTAATATGACCACTATGAACCTCAAATAATACTGAATCCTTGTAAGGGCTTTCAAACAAAAAATAATTTTTACATAAAAATGTTTTATTTTTATTGAAGATAAATTAAAGAACACAGTTAATTTATATAATTACAGTTGTAGCTTTTATACTATCTAAGAGCTTAAAAGTTAATCTACTTCCAAGAGCCAATGTAGGAGAGAAGAGTGAGGGAACCACATGGAAGATCGCTTCTTGATAGATCATCTCATCATAATAATCTACACGTTTCCTTGTGCTGGAATGTAGGGCCTGTGAAGAAAAGCCTCTTGTCTGTTTTGATCTCTTTTAGTTAATAAATTACTACAAAATGGTCTGACAAATCATAGACAATAAACAACTTCAAATGACCTGACCATGAGAAGGTGGAGCACAGATGGGAAAAGACAGATATTTATAAATGTATGTTCCTGGGAATTGATGATGGCAGAACATATATCAGAGAGACAAAGTATGTTTGATGGGAGGCTGCACACATTTGTTATCTTAGCCCTTCGTATCTTCATAAGAGAGTTCCAGAAAGTACTACTAAGGGGAAAAGACCTTCTCTGGGGGCAGGTATCAATATCTCAAGACATTCCAGAGAGAAGAAAATGGGGAAAAGAGAGGTTGGTATCCTTGCTAGTATCCTCTCCCTAGCCTGTGCTTCTTAGATGATGTGGCTTGACTTGGTCTGTTCTTATAGCTCCTTGCTATTAAGATGGACTGAGCCCACATGCTAAAATAAATCCTTTTTCCTCTAAAGTACTTTGTCAGGCATTTTCCCACAATGACAAAGTAAGCAATGGGCTTCTATAAAGAACATTTTTAATTTTGTTTTGTTTAAGCTTTATGCAAATTTTCAAATGAAGAATGAATAAATAATTGCTGGATTAATAAATTGAGGAATTTAAAATGGAATATGGTTCTATGGTTTATAATTTTGTAAGATAGTTTACAAATGATGCATTTTTTACTGACACCCTTATAATGCATTCCGTTGAGATGAATTATATCTTTCCAATAAATTGTAATTAAGAACTTTAGATTTATGCTCACCTAAGTTACATAAGACATTGAGTAGTTTGTCCCAGCTGTAACCTAAAAGCTACTCATAATTGATACCAGCTGGGAGTGACACTGGGTATATCAAGCTCACCCCAGAGGAGGTCATATGCCCAGCAGCAGATGACCTATACTAAACAAACTCCTAATTGTATGTGTGGTTTTATCGTTTGGTTTTATTTATTTATTTTTTTCATGTTTGCTGTGTTTTTGAGATGAATAAAGGACATTAAATTGAGTAGGTAGGAGAGTGGAACGTATTTAGAACGACTTGGGGGAGGGGAAATAACAGGATCAAACTATAATATACAAAATTTTTAAAAATTTTACAATGTAGGAAAAACATGAAGTGAACTTTGGTTATGAACAGACAGTATGTTCAGTCTGGTCATACTATGATGCACACAAATCCAGATCCAGCTCAATAAAGACCTGAAATCTCTCCCAAACTAGACCTCCAACTTTTTCTGTTATTGAGAACTCACTTTCTAATTGTTTCTGTGAACTCTTTTACATGATATTGCGAAATCAGATTTAAAAGTCGTCTGATAAAAACAAACTCCAGAGTCACATTCACCTCTGGGATTCTCTCCACACACTCAGCCTTGGGTTAGTAAAGCCTGCCCAGCCTTTCATGTACTAGAATGTCAGCGAGTGAATGACTTTGTGCACAATTGAATATTTCTAATTGCTCCATGAGATTTTGTTTAAATAAAACCCAAAATGATGCTCTATTATCTAAAATACATTTTAATTAGGTATTCATTCATCTCCCAGACAATCACTGATGCTCAGAAAGTTACTTAAACTTACCTTGTTATACAATCTGGAGAAACCAGACAGAATTCACCCAGAAAACTGACAGGAGCAGAAGTTGAGTCCCACAGCCAAACATTAGGCAGAGCTCCTGGAGTTCTGCCAAGGTGGGAAGAAAGGATTGGAGGAAGCATGGGGTGGGTGATCAGGAATACCAGGAGAACATGCTCCACAGAGTCAATGGACCAGGACTCATGGGGGCTCACAGAAATCAAGGAGCCTACAGGGTTCTGACATCAGTCTTCTGCATATGTGCTCTGGCTGAGTAGCTTTGTCTTCTTGTGGGATTCAGGTGGAATTCTTGTGGGGTTTTGGTGTTCAGTGTGAGGCAGGTCTGATTGCTGACTGTTTTGACTTCTCATGGGACCTGTTTCCTCCTACTGGATTGCCTCATCCAGTTTTGATATGATAGTATGTGCCTGGCCTTATTCTGCCATATTCTGTCATGTTTGGTTGATATCCCCGGAAGACCTGTTCTTTTCTGAAAGAAGAAAGAGGAGGTGTGGGTTTAGGGGTTAGCAGAGGTGGGAGAAGAGACTGCGGAAGAGAGTGAGTGTAAACTGTGGTTGGGATGTAATATATGAGAAAAGAAATTAAAATAACAATAGATAAGAAAAATAAAAATTGTTTTGTGTACTTTACATACTAGGCCTTCTGCATTATATTGAATTTCTATTTAGCATTTCTCAGATAAATAGTTAAGGTACAGCAATGATGCAAATATACAAATAATTGCTTGTTGTCTGTATTAAATAGATTACTGCAGTTGAGAAAATATATTTATTTTTAGAGTTAATCATTATCCTTATGACTTCTTCAATTTCTGTTATCAAGAAATTTAACTTATTTCTCAGGAATCTAATATTGATTTTCATTGTCATTTAATGTCTCTTGAACTTGATAAAGCAATTAGATATAATTTTTATTAAATATCTGAGTAGACCATTATTTTAAGATGTGTTACATTTGTTTATGCTGTGTAACGTTTGTTTTAATGATGCAAAGATGTGTTGCCCTTCTTTGTGTTGTCTTTGTTTAACTCTGTAATATTGTGTTACTCTTCAGTCTAGAACACTTGATTGGTCTAATGAAGGGCTGAACGGCCAATAGAAAGATGGGAGAAATGGTATGCGGGGCGAGGTGGCGAGAGAAAAGAAATGGAAGGAGACAAGTGGAACAGAGTGGGGAGCTACACAGTCAGCCATGGAATAAGAATGAAAATAAGATGACAGAAGAAAGAAAAGGCAAAAGCCCAGAAGCAAAACGTAGATGAAATCATTTAAGTTAAGAAGGGCTGGGTAGAAATAAACCAAGCTAAGCTCAATTCTGAATATGAAGGGATGGAGCAGAATAACAATGTGCCCAGACATAGAACTGCTCGATTCTGGAAAGCACAGGTATCAAACATGCCAAAGGAACTGTATTCAGAACCCACCGTACTCTGTGTCAGCACATACTGAACTCACATGGCATTTGCAGGGAGTTTTCTTAGCCAAGGAAACAGAGGGCAAATCCTTGCTTTTAAGCCTATTATTTATTTGTTTGTTTGTTTGTTTGTTTATTTGCAAATACACGGGCTTATTTACTACAGTACATTTTTAGGAGCCTTTGGTTGACTTAAAATATGTATGTTCACTTAAAATATATAAGGTATAAAAGTATAATTGCTAGGAATTATTTTTGCAATCCTGAATTCTCTTTAAACGAAATACATGATGAAAATTCTTTTTAAAAGATATATTTTATATACGAGTTTAGAATACATGTTTTGTGAATGTTAACATATAAATCCTTTTATAAGCATTGATATTTTAGTATGTATAAGAACTACAGAAAAAGTATATTGTGCCTGTCTTTAATAATTTAAAGCATTTAACATAAAGCTAATGCATCATCAAAATTAAATTTAAAAAAAAAACTGCAAAGAACTTCATATATTTTTTGTTGAGATTATATACCATGCTGATAGTTAGGAATCGCTCTTTCCTCTCGATTGTGGCTAAAATACTGTACGACAGCATCTGCTTTACAAGGCTAGAAACATCTTCATCACTTACTCGGGTCACCAGATGACTAGAATAAATAATCCACTGCAAAGAAATAAGATGCCTAACAGTTAAGACCATTAATAAAGATAAAAATAGAACACATGAATTTATTAAAATCTGTACTGAATCTCCAGCTAGATTATTTGCCCCAGTCCCAAAGGCATAGATGTGAGAAGGGGTGACATGGGTGTGAAAGTCCGTATTCTTGCAGTCGCCAAGGTCTTTGAAGTGAGCCTGGAACAGCAGATCCAAGTTCAAGCTAGTGTCACCAACACTGCAGACCTGGATTAAATATAGGAAATCTTTTCCGGCCTTAGAAATCCATCAGCTCAGGACTATATAAAATAAAAGACTGAGTTCTTGTCAATAGCTTTTTACGTGTATCTTAGACGATAATGTCACATCTTCATGGAACGAGGCAATTCACTAGTTACAGCAAGACCCCTATTGCTCAGTTCTCCATACCCTCATTCTACACATTCTAAGCTATTTAATTTTCTGTCACTGTTGAAACATTCTTACTCAGAAAAGGTTGACTTTTGCTCCCGAGTTTAGAATGTTAGCCTATGTTTAGCCTCATTGCATTTAGTCTGTGGAGAGGTGGCGATGATATTATTTTGTGATAGACGAAAGGGCTCCTCTCATTCCAGGAGAGGGGAGGTCGTGTCAAGGGATGAACATCAAACACAGTCCATGTTTTTAATAGTCTATTTCCTCTAACAAGTTCACACTTTTTCCAACTGTCTCTCTTGTTCTAATGCTGACACAGATATTAATTTATTCACTGATTAACGCATTCAGGAAGTGAGGCTGTCACCAGGTGGGAACCAAACCTTCAAGGCATAGATCCTTACAGTTATTTTATTAAAAAAAAAACACATCATTCTCTTGCCACAGTTCTGTTTAGAGCAGGAATTAAATGACAAGAGAAGTGTTAGAAGCTATATGAATATATCTTTAAAGGTACGTGGTTAATGGATCTGGTTTGATTAAATTGGAAATAAAGTATTTCTTAGAAGCCTGGGGACATGTTCAGTTGGTGATTTTATATATGTCACTTTGACTTATGTATGTATTTCTGGAAGTTTCTACTGTACTAGGTTTCCATTTTGTCCCTCAGATGCCCCTTCATTTTAGTGGTCAGTCCCCATATTCCCTCCCACAATCCCCTCTTCCCCTCTACCCCCTTCCAACTTGTTGCTTCCATTTCAGGACAACTTCCACCCATATCTTCTTATTTTATTTCTCTTTCCTAAAGAGATCTGTCTGTATCCTCTAGTCCCTTACCCAATACCCACCCTCTGTGGTTCTAAATATGGGTTATATTTGATTACCATTGGCTGAACAGATAGTATCCACATATAAACAAATACATACTATGTTTGTCCTTCTGGGTCTCACGCAGGATGACATTTCTAGTGCCACCTTTCTCCCTGAAAATTTCATGATGTTATTTTTTTTAATGATTGAGTGATATGTCATTGTGTAAATGTAGTATATTTCCTTTATTCATTCAGTTGTGGGACATCTATGCTATGTCTAGTTTCTGGCTATTGAAATAGAACAGTAATGTACATGGTTGAAAAAGTGTCAGTTTTCTTATTTCCTATAGTATTTTTGCAAATACATTGTGTCAAATGTATTCATGATTCATCTGGTTGAACACTTTAATTCAATAAGTGAGGCCGAAAAGATTAACTATCACCCCTAGGGCAAGAACCTGTATTTTAACATCTAGCATTACTTAAATTCAGTACCTCATCCTTTATATATACAAGTATTGAAATTACTGCAAGTAGAAAAATTTGTTTGTGAGTCGGGCATGCTGGCTCACACCTTTAATTCCAGCACTTGGGAGGCAGAGTCAGGCAGATCTCTGTGAGTTCAAGGCCAGCCTGGTCTATAGAGAGAGTGCCAAGGCAGGCTCCAAAGCTACACAAAGAAACCTTGTCTCTGAAAACCAAAATAAAAATCCTTTGTAGACAAAAGCAGCATTAGAAAACAGCTACACTCTAACTAACTGAAATGGTGTCTTGTATATTTTTCAACTTCCTTAGCCTTATTTATCACTTCAAAAGTGATGCTCACATACTGTCTCATTAAGCTTATTCTATCTCTTAACATCAAGGAAAACCAGTATATACTTAGCCCCAATTTTATTTCTCTTTTCATTATGTGGAAAGTAATTTTATTTCTTGGCAATAAATATTTACTACCTACCAGTAGAACATTATGTGCAAATAGAAGCATTAAATTACGCACAAGTTCCATAAAGGTGAATATATCTGTAGATAGTAACAAAGGCATAATAAAAATGCAAACATCAAATAATGGTTATGTAAATATTGTTGAACAAAATACTTTTTAGCAAAAATAGCTAAGTACCAATCAGCAGTAATCACAGAAGTTTATCAATTTATGACCACAAAGTTCTTAAATTACATAAAAGTTGTTCTTTCTGCCCAGTGGGGTATGCTATTTCCAGGGAGATGGTTAAAAAAATTCAGATTAAGGGATCATCATTATGACCTGTGGTCAAGACCCTGAAACATGAATAAAAGGTGATCTAAGTCAGCATTATTATGGATTCTTTGGAAAATGTCTGTTAAGAGTCAAGGGCTCTATTGAATATTTTAACTCTGTGTAGCTACATGAAAAGGACAGATGTATAGTTATATATTAATATATTATGGGTCTTACTGGGTTCTTTGGATAGACACCTAACATAGGAAAAGGTCAAAGAGAGACACTAATTGGGCAAGTTTTATTGAGTCCTGCAAAGAATGAATTAGATCTGATGAGAATTACCATTTAATTTTCAGATACGGCTAACTGTGAATGTATTTAACTCCAAATTATGTACAACAGCTGCTTGCCCTTTCTTCTAATTGTATATGTACATGGAACTTATGAGACAACCCATGTGTATGAATACCCTTAAAATATATGTGCAGGCATGGTCTCCATTACATTGCATGAGAATAAAACCAATCCAAAGTTCATGGTAAAGTAAATGTAGACTCAATGGTTAAATTTTCCATAAGCGTCAAATAGGGTCATTTTGCCTTTTTGCAATCCATCAATTTATTTACATTCTTCCTGACATATTTTGTTAATTTTTTACAAACCATCTTAAAGGGAATATTTAATATATCAATATAATGGTGGCCTTCTGTATTAAATTTCATCAGTCTATATATTGTCCATTGCCTACAGTTTTGGGTTGTTGTACCTATAAAAAAAACCCCAATATTTCTGTACTAAAAAATTTGAAATTATAATTACAGTTTCCTCACCATCTTTGCTAACAAGCAAGTAATAGGGGTTCCCAATACATGTAGTGCTGTTAATTTTAGAAAGCTATTATATAATGATATTCTCCATAGAAGAATGAGAAAAATCCCTCGTCAAGGTAGTGTAGGCCTTTAATCTCAGTACTTGGTAGAAAGAGGCAGCTGCATCTCTGTGAGTATGAGGCCAGCTTAATATTTGGAGAATAGGTTTCTTTGCATAGCTTTGGAGATTGTCCAGGTACTGACTCTGTAGACAAGGGCTGGCATGGAACATTCAGAGATCTTCCTGCCTCTGCCTCCCAAGTGCTAGTATTAAAGGCATGTTCCACCAACACCTGGCCAAATCTGCTTTTTTTTATGCTTCTCATTCTCTGTCTGTGTTCTTCTTTTCCCCTTTTCTACCATAGTTGTAAGAAATAACTGACAATTCCTCATCTTAATGTCTCATTTTCTCTTATCTAGACATTCAATTATTAGTGTTTTATAAAGCATATAATGTATATTTTGCTTATTACAATGAACAACTTCTTGGTAGTAAGTACTATGAAGCAAAGTACTTCAATGTTTACAGTATTCTACATAAGATTTCTGTATATATAACATGCTACTCAAAATAATATCACACTTCTACCTTATACAAGCTCTTAAAAAACAAATTAAGTAAATATACTAATTTCCAATAAATCAGAGCACATTAGCCTGTCTAATTTGGTAACTTACATTCAAATACCTAGGGATTTTATTTATTTACCATATCATGTTTTGTAGGATATATTAGTTTTGAAGGACACAAAACATTTTTCCTTTTAATTAAAGATTTTAATTAAAATAAGATTATATTACTTACCCTATTCCCTCCATCCCCTCATATCTCAATTCTATTTGCAAATTAATATTTGCAATCTTTGATTGTTATTGTTTTATATACAATCATTACTAATTTCTTTCTATATACATAAATATATGCACACACACGCACACACACATAAACCTATTTAATCTGATTTTGTTGCTTGTGTGCATATGATATTATTTTCCATCTTTTAATTATCAGACATTCATATTCAATAACTTGTCTCTGTGTCTCTAGTCTGTTGATGTTTCCAAGGGGATTCTATATTTATAGTACTCTTAATTATAATAACTCTGAATTTCTGTCATTTCAATTCATGTTTTTATTATATCTCTATTTTCTGCTACAGCTAATCTATTTATACATGTGGTTCACATTTTGTAGTAAATGTGTTAAAGTCTCTTATAGTACATATTTCATATTTTAAAAGACCATCAGTTGGTGGGAGTCATGTGACTTATGCGCAGAAATTTCGGCAGTGGAAGATATAGTTCTGGCAATGTTCATTTATTGCTGTTATTTTCCAGAAATTGTGTGTTTTAATTGTATAAAAATTTCTATGCACAGAGTTTACAGTTTCTGATATTCATCACATAAACAAACACAAACTTTAAAGATTCAGATTACTGAGATACACTGGTTCCTCAAGCTGAGTGATAATTGAAATGCAGATAGTACTTTGTGAGTTTTCCGTAATTTATCTTTTAATCACCAGGGATTTTTATTCTCATTAGAAAACATGTAGTGTATTTTTGTGTTGTGAAAAAGTGCAAATATGAGAAGATTTGCGTGTGAATGTGAGTGCTCATGTAAGTGTATGTGTGTGAGTGTGTGTGAGTGTGCAAATTTTTGTGTGGATGTGTGATTGGAGTGTGCGTGGATGAGAGTGTGTGTATGTGTATTCAGTGTTTCTATGTGCATGTAATATATATCCCTTCGTGTGTATAGTGTAAGTCTGTGCTTTGCATATGTACATTTGCTTGTTATTCATGTACATGTTTATAAATTTGTACACATATGTGAAAGTCAGAGAACAGTGTTAGGTGTCTTCCAAATATCTCTTCACCGTAGCTTTAAGACATAGTCATTACTAAATACAAAGTTGGTCAGTTGATGCTTGTGGATAAGAGCTTATCATGAACTCTGGGCATCCTTTATCAAGTAAGCGCCATGAATCTCTCTCCCATTAAGTTGCTGCCGCTGGAATTCACATCACCTACTTATTATGCTTTCTTAGGCTACACAGCTCATAGTCACAGCTTCAGGAGGACCGATATTCTCCTTAACACCCTGCACCTTCAGTGGGAATAAACTCTCTTACTCTGTTCCTGAGATTTGATTTTATATACAAATATTCCCACACATATTTGCTTTTTATTTCAGAATAATATGTTTATCTAGCACTTTATTATATTAATTAGGCTCTCTCTACATGATAGTTGGTAATAAAACATACTTTACACCTAAACCTATTATTTTCTAAAGTTTATGGATTTAAGTTTTTTTTCAATTCAGTTAGGAGTACCTATTAGAATTATGTTTTTATTTTTTCCCTTTAATTTGTCACTGAAAGTCTAGAACCCTGAATACACTAAGTGTTGATAAGATGCTTTGACATGAAAAACCACATGACATGAAAATCCACCGTAGATTTTCTTAACATAACCCTCATGAAACATAAATCACTATTTCCTCTAGTAGGTGAATGAATAGCCTGATACAGTCTATTAGTTAGAGGTAATAAATTACTATATATGATAATAAATAATTTAGCTGCGATAAAAACTGAAATAAATTCAGTGCTCATTGTCCATTTGAAGAAGTCAATATTGTAAGTCAACGTGCTATATGATTCTGACTAAAATACCTTGAAAAGGCTGTGATTGGCAGAGGCTGTGGGTTTTGGAGAGAAGATAGCAAAGGAATTAAGAATTCCATAATATAGTATACAATTCTTTGTGGGACATTGTAAGGAATGGCTAGGTATATTAATTAAGCAGTAGGTGTGTGTTAATATCAAGTGTTGGAGAATTTATAATTACGCTGTTGTAAACACCCACAGAATGTGCAGTAAAAAGAACAAATTTTCATTATGTTATCTCAAAATAAAAGGAAAAATATTATTGCTATTGTGATTTTAAAATAATGTGATGTAAAATAATATGATTTAAAATAATAATAATTTTATAGTAGCGAGAAACACTTAAAGTAAATCAGTCTGTATGGTTAATAATAATAATAATATATTTTCAAAAGCTGAATGAATCTAGGTCTTTACAAATATAAAAGCAAAATGAAACCAAGATAGACAAGTAGGAAAAGAAAGCAGAAAGTAAAAATTACCAACATCAGGAACATTACTGTAGTAATAACCATGTGTTCATATGAATGAAAAAGTACAGATACTGTTATGATTATATTATTATCTACTAATAATTAGGCATTAATTAAATTCAAGGAATTTATTTAAAATTTGAATTCTATAATAGATAAAATTAAAGTCATTAACCCATAGACCCTTAGAACTTTTACTTTATAATAGATAGACAAGAATCTAGGTTTGGAACAAAACATTAAAATCACTTTTCAAAATAGTGAATAAAAGAGAACAATTTATACCTCCGTTTCTACTATAGACAAAAACATGGACAGCTAAATTTATTTAAATAATGAAAGCCGTATTCCCATAACAAAAGCACTCACAGTCCTTTGTCACGTGACCATTTGGGATAAAACACCTGACAGTTTCTAAAGCTTCGTAGAGATCACTTTGCATTTGGTAACAGTTGTTACTTATAAAAGATAAAATTTTCATCAGATTTGAAGATAAAATTCAGTTTTGCAATAGAGTGTGTCAATACCCATACTCACATTATATGAAAAGCATGATCAAGATAGATACTAAGGCCAGAAAATGGCAAGCCATAAAGAGGTCAGTTTAGTTGAACATACGACTATCAATTGTGGCCATTAAAAATCAGCAATACAAAGATAGAATAAAAGAATAAACTTGTCAATATTAAAAATGTTAGTGTAAACATTTTTATAAATCTATAAAGACTGATTACAATTAAACAATTTTTCACCATATAATAGTAATAGAATTAAATTTTACTTGCACATGAACAAAACATAAATTAAGTAGTAAATTCTAGTAAGGTTATAATTGTACTAAACGATACATGAGAAATATAAATTAGACAAAATTATATTAGATTTCGTAATTAAAATATTAATGTATATTCTAAATTTTAATGAGATATAATTTAATCTCAGTCTTTATGGATTTCTTTTCACTAGCTCTATGTGAACCTAAGTCTTTGTACATGCTTATTAATTAGAAATATAAATGAGCTTTTAAAAATTATTTTTAAGAAGAAGTGATTTTTTTTTACTTAAACATCCAATGCTTTATATAAATTTTCCGAGTTGTTCAGTCTCCATATTAATCTTTCAGTCCTAATTATATTAAAACTGCCATTATTTAAAACTCTGAATGTACTGATGTGGAAGGAGAGATGACAATTCAGAGATCACATTTGCAGCTGTCAGGTATGAACACTGTAGGGAGCATTAATTTGTGTCTTTGGAACACTGTTAAGTCAACATAGTTTTCAAAATAATATCACCGATTTATTAAGAAGCATCAAATTAAGCTAAATTTGTTCATGACAATCATTTGCTTCTCTTCAAGTTTGGAAAATAAGTGACTTTAATTATAGCATCAGAAGTGAATAACACGTCAAAAGTATCATGTGGAAATAAATAATCGGAAAAAAAAAGATCACTCTGATATGTTTGTCCCAGCACGAAGTGACTTAGAACAACACTTCTGAGTTTCGCATTTAAGATTCTACAACAAAGACAAGCATAATTTGACGATGCTTCAGCGTGGTAATTAGATGACACTAAATACATGTAAGACCATAATTGCGTAACGTTTTTGAATAAACAAAATAGTGGCAAACTAGAGATGTGCAATTACCTAACACTAGAATTTTTCGTATGATTTTATAGAGAGGTACATGCGTAGTTCAGCACTCTACGAACAGAGACAGCAGAGGTTAAGTGAATTTAGCATGTTAACTCCACACCCCTCATAAAAATCTTTGATTTTGAGCCGGGCGGTGGTGGCGCATGCCTTTAATCCCAGCACTCGGGGGGTAGAGGCCAGGCGGATCTCTGTGAGTTCGAGGCCAGACTGGTCTATAAGAGCTAGTTCCAGGACAGGCTCCAAAACCAAAGATAAACCCTGTCTCGAAANACATATATTCCCCATTTTGTCATCCAAATGAGTGTAGTTGTAGGTTTTTGAGAAATACATCTTTCATAATAAGTGGGAAATTACTTGTTGTAGGAATAATTTATGTTTATGTGGTGTTTATAATGAGGTATGTTCCCTCATCTGCTTAGGCTGGGGTGATGTTAGGGGAGTTTACTGTGCGGCTGCAGCATTGCAGGAGGAAAATGTTTCATTGCAGGTGTGCTCGAGAGCTCAAATCCTTGTCTTAGCTCCAGTTCATCCTCTGCTTCCTGCTGGCTGATGGATAAAGACGTGCTCGCCCAGCCTCTTGTTCCAGCCTCCACTTCTGCAGATCGCTATCACGTATCTGCTTAGCTAGGATGGGCTCTTGTCTCTCTAGGACAAAAAGGCCAAGTAAACTCTCTCCTCCTTAGTTGCCTTTGGTCATATATTTAATCACCGCAATTACTTTTATATCGTTAACAGAATGGAAATGTTCTAAATTATGCTGCTAAAATTCTCCATATGCTATGGCATTGCCTTTTGCCTGGTTACTGTAACAAAGAAGAACAATGAGTGTAGGCCAGCACCATGAAGTTTTGGCCGCACTGGACACTGTGTCTCCGATAGGAACACTTGGCAAGGGTGCCTCTTTCCAGGGGCAGTGAGAGACAATGTCTCTCAGCTCTCCCTCCTTGTCCTACAGCTGTCTGATTGCCCCATGCCTGTTGACACTGTAAACCTGTCTGTGTCTGATGTCCCACTCTTTCCATGATATCAGTCACGGTTGGCTAGGAAATGCAGTAGCTCTTGATTTCGACTTTATTCCCTGTATAAACCAGCTGCCTCTAAATACAGTAAGATTCTAAGAAAACTGTAGAAAGAATTTTCAAACAGATATTTGAACAAGCAGCCACTGGCAGGCTAAAGCTAAATCCTAGTTAAGGGATTTGCCCTTCCTACTGAGCCCTAACTATTTTTAAGATTCCCCTTTCCCAATCCATGAATAAAATCTGATAGTTCTCAAAGATTTGATTTGTAGTTTCCCGATTACTAGTGACAGGCCATGGATTGAAGTTTCTGCAACTAAGCTGACTAAAAGTGTTGGAGAAGGGTGGCTTGTTGGTTCCTCCCCCCACCTCCCACCCCCGCAAGCTTAGGCCCAAAATAATCACACAGAAACTATATTAATTAAAATGATGCTTGGCCCATTAGCTCTAACTTCCCATTGGCTTACTATTACATCTTAATTTATCCCATCTCCAGTAATCTGTGCATCACCACAAGGTTGTGGCCCTCCAACAAACTTTCAGCATGTCTGTCTTCAGCAGCAGCTCCATGGTGTTTCTTCGACTCCGCCCTTCTCCTCTCATGCTATAAGCCAGGCCAGTTCTTGATTCATTAACCAATAAAAGCAACATACAGACAGAAGGACCTCCCACACCAGGAAAGAGTGTCAAAAACAGACCATGCAATACACGTAGGATCGTCAAGGTTGTATTTACAAAGATGAAGATTAACGTTTCTCTTCCAACTAGAATCTACTCATGATTTCTCTCTGATCAGAACATTAAACAATAAAAGACTTTATATATATATATATCCTTCTAAAAATATTCTTTGATCAAAAAATGTTTTCCTATCTTTATATCTAAACCTAAGTGCATACTACCAAAGTAATTTATTACCTTTTAAAACTAGTTTTAATTGAGGACTGTGTGAGATGGCTCGGTGTGTAAAGGACATGCCCTGCAATCCTGATAAGCTGAACTTCATTCCAGAACCCACATAAAAGCAGAGAGAAATCCTAACCTAAGAGTGTTATACTGGCCTCCACAAAAGCCCTGTGGCTAACTTGCCCTCTCAATACATACCATAAACATACAATCATAAATAAAATAAATTTGATTGAGATGTATTAATAATATATTAATGATATATAATGCATATAAAACATATGCATATAAAATGAAACAAATAATAGATCTTTTAAATTTTAAAGTTGATATTTTTCAAATTCCTATCTTTTCTTAATTTAAATAATTTAATATCAAATTATATTCTGGTTTCTTGCATATGTGTTAAAATTTTTTATAACATTCAACTCATCATTGGAAAAGGTCAATTTATGGTTTACCTATCATCATTAAACAGAATGCTCCATAATCACCTAGAAACCTAACATACTTTTTACAGTACTGGAAAAGAAATATATTTTAGAAATATTTATTATATCCAGCTCTGGTAAGGCATATTTATAAAAGCCCTTCAACTCTAGAATTAAAGATAACATGTTTAAGGCCTTTCTTGGCTTCAGATTAAGTTCCAGGGTTGCTTGGGCAACTTAGAACTTATCTAAAAATAAAATGCAAAGGAGGGTGAGGGATGCTCAAAGTTAGAGGAAGAGCATAATGTGGTGAGAGACTAAGTCAGCACCAAAATTATAAAGTATACTTTAAATTGATTATAATTACACAATGAAATAACAATTTTGCAGCAAACATTAAAGTTTAAGAAACCATGAGGACACAATAATATAAATATTTCTACCTGATAAAATTGTGAGCTTGTTATCAGACTGATATTGCTGGAATTAAATTTATCACTATGTTAAAGCTTCCACAGAAAATAAATATCAGCCTCAAAACTATGTTTTATTATTGTTATTATCATCATCATAATTATTAAGTTCATTGCATTTATTGATTTCATGTATATAAAATTTCCTGGATGCCTTGTTCAGCTATCAGAGAAGCTTCCTCCTGCAACAGATGGAACGAAACATAGAGATCCACAGACAGACATTATAAAAAGAGTGAGAGATCTTGGAACACTCAGCCCTAAATGGGATGTCTCTATTAAACAAACCCCTTTCCTAAGATGTCATGGAACCCCAGGGAAGAGAGGGAAGAAAGAATTCAAGAGCCAGATGGGAGAGCAGAAACCAGAAAAACAGGCCCTCTAAATAAACTGCGCGAACCTCGTATGAACTCACAGAGATGGGAGCAGCAAGCACAGGGCTCGCAAAGGTCTGTGTGCCAGGCTCTCTGCATATGCATTCTGACTTCCAGTCCAGTGTTCTCATGGGATTCCCGAGTGTGTGAACGAGTGGGTCTCTGATTCCTGTGCCTTTCGGTGGGTTTCTGTCCTTCTGCTGGTTTGTCTTGTCCAACTCTTAATTGATAGCTTTTGTTTTATCTTATTGTATTTTTTTTTTCTGTATTAAAAACTGAATGAATCAGTGTGAGAAAAGTAGCCACTAGGATTCACTACTGAACGCCACTTACACCATCCTGGAGAGTGAAAATCGGTGTTCTTTAGTAGAGTGATACTCGCCTTATCAATCCTTAAAAAGACAGGCCTCATATTGTGAAGTCTTTGACCAACGTTGACTGTGTAGCATGGAGTTCATAGGATGCTTTGTTTTGTGTTTCTGTGTGTGCTTTTATTTGTTTACAGGTTTCTGGTGATTTTTTTTTTGGGGGGGAAGGTGTGGTTCTAATTTGTTTTCTTGGTTTTGGGAATTTGTTGCTGTTGTACTGGATTTTTCTTTCTTTTTGAATAAAAATCTTAAAGTTGGATGGGTAGGGACAGGGAGAGGCTCTAGAAGGAGTTGGGGGAGGGGAAGATTACGATCAAAATATATTTTAAATTAAAAATTGCTTGAAATATTTAAAACACAATGTAGTAAAATGTTTTGAAAATAAAAGGAAAGGAAGAATTTTTTTCTGAATGCTTTAGGCTCCTCTTTTCCGTTTAGAATGAGTCAGATAAATGATAAATATTTGTGCCGTGATGCATCTTCTCTCATGTGTATTGAATGTTTACATAAGAGAACAATTAAATGGGTGAGAGGTAATATTGGAATATGGTTGGATCATTGTTCTCTGTCCTTCTTTTATTTGTCTGCTTGTCGCTTTATTCTTTATTTTTCTCTTTGTACTTCCCAGTTATTGTAAGAAGGCTTTGCACAACATGGGCAGATTTTATACACCAGAACCTTAATTCACACTTCTTCACCTTGTGGCTATGTGGGCTTTATTCAAATTTTAGGTATGATTTATCCTTTTAAATTTTAGTTAATTTAAGTAGCAACTCACTTTTATATATTTTTTTTTATTTTTGTTTTGATTTAATTCACTTTATCAAACTCTCTCTGTTTACAGCTTTAGTGGTCTCTTTAAGCACCTGCAGGTATATGATGTAGGGATTGTGAGAAATCTTTCCGGTGCACAGAAATGGTGAGCCATTTTCTGCTTCTCATCTCATCGGACAATCAGGCTATGTAAAGCTGTCCAACAGCATACCCTGGCCTGGGCTGACTGCGTTAAAATGAACATTAACGGCACTCACATATGGTCTTCAATTTGAGAGGACTTGAGAATGGGGAAAGAGGAAGAAGATGCAAATGTCCATAGGTTTGTGGATTATCTTTGGGTCTTCAATTTCATTCCACTGCTTAACCTGCCTGTTAATACATGGCGTGTTTGTGAGTGTATGTGTGTGTGTGTGTGTGTTGTATATATTGTGCTTGCAAATGTATTTGCAAGGAAGCATGCTTCTGTGTGTGGGTCTGAGGACAGCTTGTATGAATTGCTTCTCTCCTTTCTCCATGTGGCTACAGGGGACTGAACTTAGGTCATCCGGTGTAGATACAGGTTCCCCAATGTGTCACCGTGCTGACTCTAAAAATATATTTTAAAACTTCCATTATGAAATATGACAGGCTATGTATATATTTATTTAATTTTAAGTTTATTCACAAAATGCAGGAAAACCTTTTAATAAGCTTAAATATTTTGTTTACTTCCTAACAAAGTGAAATAATTTTTTGCCATGTTATTAGTGAGTTAAGAAAGCATTTCTTAAGCCAGAAATGACTGATTTTATTCAGGCCAGCACTTGCACACTAAAGCGAATAAAAGTTCTGTTTTGAACTATCATGCTGTTTTGTTTAATCCATCATAGAGTTTATAGTATGGTTCCATAAGTAATGAGCATCAATAAAACCAACTACATTCCTTTCTGTCTGGATTTGATCTCATATGTTGATGATGATACACTTGAATATATATATTTATACAAGATGGCAATTTGTATTTTTGTTCTTATGTGAAGTTGTGAAACTTTGTTTTGCAATAAACTGTGCTTATTTGCTTTGAATAAGCCGTGCAAGGTCTTTCTAATAAGATTGTAAACACAGCAGCTTTTTCCAGATTGAGTTTTGTAATTGAGTTCTCCATTCAACAGACTTAACTGTGTTTAATAACAAGGGTGAGTCTGTCAAAGAGAAACAATTAAACAGAGGTAAACCAATTTGAAGGAAAGAAAATTTCGAAATGTACTTCTGTGTAGGCTGGTCGTATGTCATGGCTTACCTGAGGCAGGCCTGGGTTTCGTGGATTGCTTGTGTGTAATTATTCATTGTGCTGGTTTATTTTCAAATAGCCTTGTTCAGATGATAAATTATGCAATCATCCTAGCTACAGGATATAAGGACTTGAAGAAAAGAAATACCTGCCAAGAATAGCTCAGGGACTGGAAAGCAGAAGTGTCACCGCTGTCTAGAAAGAGAACACTCATTTTTTAGATCACACCTACCAAAGTTTTCTATATAATTCAAGAAACCATCCTTAAACTAACCTTCCTTTACAAATAAAAATGATCTCTATAATATGCCAAAAGAACCTGAAGGAGGAATTCATAATATGTTATCATAATAAATGTTCAAGATATTTTTAGAAAACAGTAACTGTAAAAAAAAATTCAAAATTTCTTAGTGAGGCATTGCTTAAAAGTTTATTCCTCTCAACTCATTTTGCCATGCAGTATCTATTGAAAACTAAAATAATGACTATTACTTGTCTGTTTGTTTTGTAATCTGGGGAGACAGGATCTCATAATGCAGCTTTGACTTGCCTCGAACTGTTCATATAGTACAGTTCATATAGCTGGCTTCAAGATTCATGAGCCTCTGCCTGCTGAGTGTTGGAATTAAAGGTGTGAACCACTATGCGTAGAAAGAATTGCTATCTTATAGATGAGAATTATATATACTTTATTATTCAAATTGGGATTCATGAAAGGGAAAAAAAGAGAGTTAAATAACAGTTAATTAGTTAACAATTAAACTAGATAATGTTACAGATGGAAATTGCCCTGGGTAAACGACTTGACTTCCGAGTGATAGGACGTTGAAACCATCGTACGTCAAGTCTACATGAAACCCAATCCCTTGAACGTGCAGAATATCACCACCAATATTGAGCATGACGCCCATATCAATGCATGAACCTTTATCTTGTATCTGTTTATGTCTCTTTCCCACTTCCAAAGAGTATTGATTGAGGGAATGGAATCTCATTCTTTTGCAAGACTGTGGAAAGATAGAAACAGATGGAATACTAAGACCCATTGCCTACCATCACTGGGAAATTTCCTAAGCAGCGTCCATTAAGAGAGAATTGACCAGGAAGGATGTCAATGAAGTAGAACAAGAGGCTTCATAATTTTAGATAAAGTAGCTAAGCAATTCCATGGGTGCAAGGGAATTTCACTGCATGGATGGATTTGTGCCATGTGTATGACTATACATAAAATCAAAAATTTCATAGATGTGGTTAAGTGGCAGTCTTTATCATTTTATTATATGAATAAAGCTTTATGGAATATCAACATTTCAGAAAGAAACCTAAAACTGCTGAAAAACCCTTGAAGACTTGAAGTGGAAAAAAAAATCTAAGGTTTTGTGGATTTTACATCTTCATTAACCCAGGATTCTAAGTTACCACAGTTCAATTTGGTAATGAAACATGGTTTAAGCTGTGATAAATACTGCAGCTCTAACTTGTATATTATTCCATTCCATCCAAACAGCAAAAATAACCCCACTAAACGGATAATTAGCAACTTTTTTAAGATTTGTTGCAAAAACATTTGATGTTGCAACAGCATATAGCAAACTGAGTAAAAACTGAAAAGAGAAGAGAGGATAGGCGATAACGCAATAGTCCTCCCCTAAGTACAGACAGAAAGCGAAGCAACCTCCTGCTTCATTTGGTTAGTATATGATGTCTTTCCAATAGAGAACCCTCTCTCTTTATTACACTTACAACCGCTTTTATCTCCAGAACTGTTCTTTCAAAAGACGGCAGAAATGTATACATAGGTAAGCTTTTCCTGTCCCCATAAGTTTTAATTGCGTGCTTCCAGTGAGTAGTTCCTGCATAAAGTCAAAGGAAGAAATAAGAATAAATTAAATACTTTATATCCTAGCTTTGAGTTGGTGGTGCCTCCTTTGGCAAATGGTGTCACCTTGAACTACAAACCCTGACCTTATCCCACCTACCCCAAATTGCTCTATTTCTCTCTCTCTCTTTGTCCTCTCTGTCTCTGTCTCTCTCTCTGTCCCTTCTCTCTGTCTCTCTTTCTGTCTCTCTCTCTCTGCACTTCATTTGTTTCTTTCCCATGGGGTACCTATCCCTGTGTCCCTAACAATAATAGTCATAATTTTGCATTATGCACATTTAGCTGCTTAGTTTCATTATCCTTTGTTCCCCCTCCATCGACCTATATTCCCTAAATAGTCATTTATTAGCCATCTTTTTAATTATATTATTTTTGTATGCCATCTGTTTCCTATTTGGACATAAGTAAATCTGGAGATTTAAATGAAGTAACTCTCCAACCTGACTACAGTTCTGTGCTAGCTCTTCCCTTTTATTTCCTCGAGGACATATTGGGTTCATTTTATTTTCGGCACTCTACATCAGATTTGACTTTTGACAGGAGAGCATGTGTGATTACATCTCAACAAGTATCTCTTATTTTTATACAAATTTAGTATCTACTTTATTTTTTATAAAACATATTAAGTAAAAAATACATAAAAGGTAAGAATGTTATATACTTCTCTTGGTTCACTATGGAGTGTCTCCTTCAAGGCAAACACATTGATGATCCTTCTTAAAATTATCCCATAGACATTGATAAAAGTCTAGACAGAACGCTAATGAAGTCAGTGCCACTATTTACACTGATGTGAGTGTTGACTTGTCTGAGTTAATTATCTCATACTGGAATAAGTGACTATCTGCTCTATGATTTTAGGCTATGACACAGTTTAGCTACTCAGAGAATCGCACAGTGAAAGGGGGAGATTTTTACCGGAAACACTATAAAACGGGATGACTTGTGTGAGAACTGAAACTGATGGCTTGTACCCTCTCACTGCGCTCCTATCAGGGGAAAGTCATTGTGATTTCACATGAGAGTCATTTTCAATGAAAGGGAGCAGAAATAGAAATGCATGTAGTTTGAGATCACGATGTAATTTAGGCAACTTTTCCTTGAACGTAGCCATGGAAACAGTGATGTTGACAGATCAGCAGTCTGCAGCTGACATGCAGCTTCAGCTGGCCCCTCATTCTGTTCTTTCCTCCTGCATGATCCCTGAGAGCATCATGGGAGGTAGGACCCACTTACCATCCTTATTACCATTCTGTAGCTTCAGTTAGTATTTGAACATCTTAGAGAACATAAACCCTTTTTTCATAAGACCCTGTAAAATGAAGCCTGCACATTATTAGCAGAATGATAACTGTCTAAAGAATTTCTCTACCCTTGTCCCTTCAAAAACAAAATGTTATTCAGCTTCCATAGCAGAAAATTTTAAGTTTAAGGGATGTTGTTGTAAAATAATCTATTTTATTGAACATTTAAAGTGTAGGGATTATGTAAAATTAGCTAATAACTTTAAATTTTGAAAAAAAAATTATATATATACATAGCCAACAAATGAATTAATAATTGATGCTTCAAGAATGCTGGGAATCTTTCATTTTTAGATCTACTATAAAAATCTATTAGCATCTACAATAAAAGCAAATAATCCCTCTATGCACTATGCTGATTTCTAATGCTAAATTTAGTAATTTTGAATTTCACATAAATGTAATTTGTTATGTATCTTTAATTTTGCACTTCTTATTTCATCTCCAGGGGCCCAGAGATAGGAGGCTACCTTCCTGTTACTGGCAAGCTGATTTAATCAACGTGTTGAATTCCTGACCTGGGAGTGAACATGTATCAAAATAATAGGTGGATGGAGCCTGAGATGCAATACCTCAGGGTATCCTCTGGAAATCATATGCATGTACACACACCCATTTACAACTTACCCAAACACAAAGGAGCGTATGCACATATAAACACACAAGAATAAAAACCCATATGCACACACAGACATGCACAAACACACATACACACAGAAAGTTAAATTTTTAAATTAATTTTTAATTGTTGATGTAGACTTCTACTATTAGGAGTAATTTTCACTTTGAGGACACTGCATATCATTGTGTGGTAAGGTTAATGTTAGACTATACCCTGGCAGTTGTTCATTCTCTTATACTCCTGAAAGTGAGTGAAATAAAATTATATTTTTAAACATATATAGCTTTTTGAAGAGAAGACAAAACTACATCTCACTGTTTTGGAGGAGACAAACATTGTATGTCCATCACTCCAACCAGAATCTTCATTTTATCTAAACATAGCTTTCTGCACGGGCACATACATATGTAGCATGCACATGCTTTCATGAATAATTATTTCTATGGTTGTGGATGCATATTAGTAGATAGTGACTACCTGTCAATATCAATCTGAGATCCATGTTCACAAATTATGGAAAACTGCATATAAAGATATTATTTCAGAGAGAGCACATTTTGAGTTATAATGCAGGTTCACAATGAGGCTGACTATATCTGTCCCTTTACTAAATGAGTTTTTAAATGACTCTAAAGTAATATTTTTTATAAAGTTAAAAACATGTTTAACCTTAAATCCAAATACCGAAATAGGATATCAATTTTAAATGCAAAGTCATATACTATTGCGATGATCTATATAAGAGAAATACATATTTTGGGACATGATGTCAATTAGGCATTTGGTTTTCTACGTAAAAATTGACACAAGTATTGAAAAATCACCCTATATTCATTAAATATATAATAGTATCTTATAAAATGATATGATTGCAAAAGTCTGAATGTGTTTATCAATACGATGCTTTTTAGTGTTTTCATGCCTATACTTGGACTGGAATCTAATTTTCCATGACTATAAAATAAAATTGAATATAAATTTTTATCAAATCTTCCTTCACTATTCGATGGTCTTCATTTCTGAGTTATGTTCAGCATCAATCTACAAACACAGAATACAGAAAAACTTATTTAAAGAGGAATAATTTGTTTGTATTTTGAATTATCTTAAAAATAGTTGTATTCATAATTTAATTATTTTATGTATATTTATTATGTAACTACACATACTGGTGTTTATTTTCTAGCATTATCACTTTTCAGTGCTACATTTAAATTATGTTCATTATTTTAATATATATCTATCACTAGAATAGAAAATGAATTTCTTTTTCATAAGGACAACAAATCAAGTGACACTAATGATTCAGGTTCTGAGGATGGAAATCAGGTCCACATGGTGGAGGCCACATTGTTTTGAAACCAGCCATAGGAGTAGAACGAGTAACATTTCATAACTGCAGGAATTTCTGTAGGTGATTAACAGTATGTCACCAAATAAAATGATATTTCACGCCATGTTTTCTAGCTCATTTCATTAAGAATTAAGAAGCCCATCCCTCTTTTTCATCTACTAAAATTTTCTTATGTATGTATTTTCTTATATATCAATTTTTTTGTTCACTTGCAAAATTGGTTGATTTTCATATATTAAAAATCTATACTGCTTTGTTCCCAGTCTCTTGGTGAATTCTTCAGGACTCTGCATGCTGAAATATAAAACTTCTTCTCTTAAATTATTTTCTCTCGTCTGTAGAAATACTTATACCTTTCACTTTAAGACAGGCTATTTGTGAAGTCACGTTGCTATGGACTCAAGTATGGTTTTGGAGTTCTGTGTGCACCCCTTCTTCTGGAGTGGTGAACCTGTAGGCGTTGTTGGCAGTTCTTGTTTTACAGAGTGCTCAGAATAGAAAAGTCAGGGCAGCAAACATACTAAGCAAATATTCACCTTCCTGTAGCCTATTCCAGGTTTAGTAGAAACAATTTTAGTATCTCCATAATGCTACCCAATATTAAAATATGATATAAATATGAAGTATAAGAAATCTTTTTTTTTTCTTTTTTGATGCAGGGTTTCTTGGTAGCTTTGTAGTCTGTCCTGGAACTGACTCTGTAGACAAGGCTGGTCTCGAATTCACAGAGATCTGCCTGCCTCTGCCTCCCGAGTACTAGGTTTAAAGGCGTGCACCACTACCACCTGTATGTATGTACAAATCTTATGTATGTATGTACATTATGAATGACAAGTTTTAGCTCTCTTCTTGCTGCTCTAATCTGATCTATTTACACATTGTTTAAGAATATGTGTAGTCTTTGAGTATATAGGATGTGGAAGGAATATAAAGAATGCTTCCCTTTTGAGCTTTGAAAGACTCTGATCCTGTTGATCACAGTAAGGCCAACATCACTCTTTGAGACAATTTTATACAAATGCAATGTGCTCAATGATTCGGTTAGAATTTTTACATTCATTTTCCAAAATGGGGAACTTAAATAGATTAAAAATTGAAATACATACAATTCTAAAAAGAGTGAATGGGAAAAGCAGGCTCTGGCTTACACATTTCCATATAAAAATAACAAAAGAACTGCATAAATGACTAGACAATTGACTTGTGATTTTAGTTCCAGTTCTGAAGTTTGTTCCACACAGAAAATTGCACTTTTGATAAAAATGCACAAACAATATTTTCAAATAAAAATTGTGATTTTTGAGATTAATACATATAGTGCATTGTGTATTTAGTGAGTGTTTAAGTATTCAGCTCAAGCATAAACTCCATTTAGTACTAGTTTATAATTCCTTAAATTATAAGATGATATACGTGAAATATTCAATCTCAGATTGACTTCCTTAGTTTGTGACATCTGGAGACATGAGAATATGTTCTTACATACAAAAATGATAATACAGTAAAGTAATTCTACACCCAATTTATTATTCAAAGTAAACTTTTATTATATATTAAATTTGAAATCACACATATTTATGTTCATGAGTATTTCCTTGGTCACTTTGTGAATTAGGCCATCTGTAATGACTTCGTGATTTAAAGATTCCTGCTCAGGTTTCTTGGGAGCTACTGAGATGAGATACGTTGACAGGAATCAATTAAGAACAGGAGGATTTATTTAGCTCACAGGTGCCAACTCACAGTCCATCGTGATAGGGAAGTCACAGCAGCTAGAGCGTGATGCAGGTTCTCATGATGCATCCTAGTCAGAAGAACAATGGACACACGTTTCATTTTAATGCTGAGCACTCTTCCACAATGGGAACTTCCCCATCAATCAGTAGTAAAGAGAAGAAAATACCCTACTTTTTTTCCCCCAAGCTTATAGAAGCATTGCCTCAGGTGAGGATCCCTTCTCTCTGATGACTTTGGCTTGAATCAAGTTGACATAAAATTACCCAGCACAGGGCAGGTCTTCTTACTTCAGTTAATGTTATTAGGAAAATCCTCCATGGTCATAGTATAGGTTTCTGCCAGGTGATTCTAGATTGTATCGAGTTGACCAAAGTAATCATTACACTAGAACTCAAGTTTACGATATAGGCATGGCATGCCTACCTTTACAGAATTGCAAATTAGCATTTCAAATTATCTCATTAAAATTCATTTCCCCTCTAATATGACTAGATAAAAGTTGGTGTTTTCCTTACCTTGCCTAGTTCCGTATTTCCCTAATTTTAACAAGTAATAATTCTGTTTGACAATACATGTAGTAATAAGGATTTCCTTCTTTTTATTTTTGTAGTATTATAAATA
>NW_026067986.1:6107873-6121895 GCF_014885135.2 Alexandromys fortis | reverse complement strand
AAATATAATATTTCTTTCTTCTAAATCCTTTCATATAATCTCTCTCTTCTAAACCCATAATCTCTTTCTCCATGAATTTTAATGTATGCATATATATATATATATTATCTTCCTAAATATAACCTGCTCAGTCTATATAAAGATAATTGTATGTAAGCTTTCAGGGATGACCATTTGACACAGGACAAGCAATTAGTGTGTTCTTTCTTGAGGAAGGCCACCCTCCCAGGTTTCCTCAGTTGTCGAGAGTTCTTTGGGTAGGGTTGAGTGAGGCCTTTTAGGCTTTGCCCAAGTCCACTTTAGTATATCCTTTGGTGTCCTTGCTCAGTTCACATTTGGGCAGTCATATTAGTGATCATTTATGGGTGTAGCTTTGATATCTCTATGAAATACAATATCAGAGGTAACTACCAATCCTCAGGTTCCCTTTTCCATAAGGCTCCTTAACGTTGAAACAGGAGTGCATTTTTGATGTGTCTATTTGAACTGGTCTCACAGTTCTGCATTTGGATAGGCTGTGTTTTTCTGTGGTGTTCTTAGTCCATCACAAAGAGGATTTTCTTTAATGAGGTGTGATGAGCATGGTACAGCATCTCTTTTCACCTACACTATGATGGTATCTTAAAGGAGTTTTGCGTTTCTAAGCCTCCCTAAGCTTCAAGTCAGGATGGTGGATACATACATAGTTAAAAATGCATAAATAAGATCTCCTCTTCCACAGAGTCACCCAACACTTTTTCATCTCCTTCAGAGGACCACTGAATGTTCTTGATGTCTTACGGCCTCCTTGCTTCCCAGTCTCTCTTTTCTTCATTCAACTCTGGCTGACATTTGTCAGATCTTCAGCTGCTAGCCTGCTTTCTAGGAAATCTCCTAACACATTTTCTTTATTTCATTCCAGTCACTTCTCACAGTACTCTTTATAGACTCTGTTCACACGTTTTGACTTAATAAACATCATATAGTCCTTGGGGAAATTATTTCTTAATTATCACCCATTGACGCCACTTTTATTTATTTAGTACTTAGTTTCTTTTAATACTAACAATCTAAGTTATATGGGAAGAGAAACCTTCCCAGATTTACTAATTGATAAATCACCCACTTCTCAAAGAGTGGCTGCTACATAAAGATTCTCACAAAATACAGATAAGTTGACTAAATAAATATATTAATTGAACATAGTATAATTTACAGACATACATATAGGTATTGCGAATCTCCTGTAACTTAGGCAAAGTAAGAAAGTATAACCTTACATTTTGTATATATGGGGAGATGAACAATTAGCTCTCTCTCTATATATATACATATATATACATATATATATATTACAGTGTAAGTTGGTTGAAAAAAAGTAAAACTACAACGCTATAGGAATACAAAAGAGTCATAATAAAAAGTTAATGAAGTCCTTAATGATACAAGAGTTTTGTCTAAAAGTTACTGTTTGTATTAGATGATTCTTTTATGCTTGTTTATCTCATTAGAGATGTTTTAAATTATTATAACGATATATACATGTCAACAAAATTTCATTTTACCTATCTCTTTATTATCTGGCCTGTTTATATTTAATTTAATCTTCAAAACCTTAGAGTTTGGCAGTCACATTCTTTGAACAGTTAATCTTGTTATAACAATTGTTTGTTTTGTTCAATTCTTCATGACCAAGAAACAATAGAAGTCTTATTATTACTTATTTGAAAATGTAATAAGTACTTCCAACTTGTATTTTAAGAATTTGTCTTTGTACTATTGCATTATTTGATATGTCTGTAGGTTATGTTCTAATAACATAGTAAATAGTAATATTACTTAAATGAGTCACTGAAGTTTCTTTTTCATTTTGATAAAATTTTATTCTCAGCTCTCTGCTGTTTTGGAACACGTTTCTCTGTGTAGCCCTGGCTGACCTGTAATTCTCTCTGTAGAACAGGCTGGCTTCGAACTCACGGAGACCTATAGTCTCTGCCTCCTCAATACTGAGATAAAAGGAGAGTACCACCAGGCCCAGCTTCACTCTTATCTCTTAACATATTACTGTTATAGTTATTATTAATTAGAATCTGATTGTTCATCTGGTGTGGGAGGTCCTTCTGTTTGTGTGTTTCTTTTATTGGTTAATGAATAAAGAACGGCTCTGAGTTTATGGCAGGCAAGAACAGAACTAAGCAGAGAAGCTAGGCTGTATGCTGGGAGAAAGAAGGGCAGAGTTAGAAGAAACGGAACTGCAGGAGACAGACTATGGGAACTTTAGTTGGTAAGCTCGAGTCACCTGGGTATACACAGATTACTAGAAATGGGTTAAATTCAAATGTAAGAGTTAGCCAGTAAGAAGCTAGAGCTAATGGACCAGGCAGTGATTTAATTAATACAGTTTTTGTGTGATTATTTCGGGGCTGAGCGCAAGTGGCCCTTCCTCCAACAGTTCATCTGTAACATCATAGAGATTAAATATCATTTCTATTTGGTTTTAGTTGTTAAAACTTCTGTTTTAACTCATCTTTTGTCACCTGTCCTTCTTGTACAACCTCCCTTCCTTAGCCTGCTTTTGAACTATGATTTAGATACTTTATTTTAATTTCAAAGTTTCTAATCCTTTTGTGTCAAATGTTAAAAGCATACTTTTTTTATAAGTGAAACAAATTAAATTGTGTTCTTATTACTTTCAACAGTCATGTCGGATATGACAGCATTCAATAATTTATTCCATTTCCCCTTACTTTTCTTAATATTCATGTTGCATGCCATATATTTTTAGAACTCTTTATTAACTTAAGTTTATGGTCATTGGCTAAGACAGATTCACTACAAGTCTAATCCCAGGGTGTTCCTCTGTTACCTCGGTTGAGTTTTTGGATCCCGTTCCTCATTTATAGAGTCCAAATAAGCCAGAAACTTATTTTCAATTTAAATGTGGATCTTGTGGAAAAATTTAAGCAGAGTGCGTATGCAAAATTTGCACTCCAGTCTTATTGTTTATTTCCCTGTGTCTGTGTCCAACTTAATTCCCTCCACAGCACCCTACAGACTCTTCTGGATCTTCCAGCCAGTGAACTCGGGACTATCAATGGCTTGCTTTACAGCTCTGCTTGACGGGCCTGGTGCCAGTTTTCAGACAAGAGTCAGTGTGACTATGTTCAGCCCTTTATCTTTTTATTTATCCATCTGGTGTCTAACCTTTTGTACTGTTTTCTTTAGTCACTTCAGATTACCCTCATGTGGTTGATCATTTATGTGTTGTCCAAAGCTGTGAGTTTTCCACAGAGAAATAAATCTCATAGACACTATTCCTCAGTTACCCATATCCTGCCTGCAATTTTAAATAAATTCTTCCCATCTGGTACTTTTAGTTATTTGTCAGCGTTATTCAATTAAGGAAAGAATGTACTGAAAAACCACAATTAAACCAAATCACTACACCATTTTGCCCTGGATTTATTTTCTCATGCAAAGTTTGTTTTTCCATCACAGATTATCTACAGGAGAAAATTATTTAAAATATTGTGGTTTCCTCTTTGTTATATATTTGATTAAATTTTAGTCTAAGATTTGAATTTGTTTGATTTCTTCCTTTCTCCCACCATCTGCTCCTCTTGGCTCCTCTTTCTTCTACTCAATTATTCCTTCCTTCTGATTCTATTTGCAGTTTTGTTATAGGGCTACCCAAATTCTACTAAATGTTCAATACTAGTTTTCCATGTAGAAGAAGTCAAACTTAACATTTTTGAATGTTTTAACTCTCATTTGTGTTTCAACTAATTTAATAAAAGCTTAACAAATATTGGTATTTGAGTTCATGGTTATGAGCACAGTAATGAAAAGAAACTAGCTCTCTTAGAGATCAGTCACACTTTTTAGTGCAAATGCACTTACTGGTAAAATATGAAAATATTATCAATATAATAACATGCTTGATGCTAGCTACAAGACACAGTGAAATTTTCTTCAACCCTCATAAAATTTTATATATACTTTTTTTATTTCACATTACACAGTCAACCATTATTCTTTAAGGTACTTTCAGTATTAATCACATGTGTTTTCTTCCTCTTCCACAAAGAAATACCAAGGATAAATTATTATACTTTTTCAAAGATTTTGCACATCACACAAAATGTTTTCCCATTGTCAGTCTTCAACCTCATTTTGATTTTATGTACACAAAATCTTCTTGTACTGTTCTCACATGATTTTGAAATAAATGAAATGTTTCCAGTTAATTTATTATTATTTTAATGCTTTGAAGGAAAGGTCCAATAAAAGGTGTTAGTGTAGAATGTTAACACATTCAAGTTTCACTGTTTTTAATAACACACACACACACATGCACAGCTACATAAGAATGTATGTTCTCACTAAGAAAGATATTTAAAGTTTACCCATAGAAAGCACATATATTCACAAAGGTCATCATATCAAACTGAAATTATCATCAAATTGGTGTGATGAACTGGTTTACCCTTTTGCAATTGATTCTTAGAACTGCATATTTCAGTGGCTAAGCTTTGGATTCAAAAATACTGTGATAAACTATTCTTTTAAAAGTGATTGTTCATCATGTCTGTGAAGACAGACATTTTGGGACACTGGTGCAGTAAAACATACTATTACTTATTGGACAGAACATGCTGTGGATTGACCTCAAGACCTCTCACCCTCTTAAACTGTTTTTACCTCTGAAGCACAGCCTAAGGAGTATTCTGTTGATATCTGAATTAAACTTCAGCCCAAGCAGAAGACAGTAAACAGACTACTTTACTGGTCATGGACATAGAATTATTCCCTACTTAGAAAAGCAGGTGGAGATGGAGAATAGAGTTTTCAAAGGTAAAAATACACGTTGTACTTACATTAAGAATTTGGCTAAGCCATGTTCCTCAGTACTTATGTGATTAAAATAAACATTCAAATTTTGTGGAAACTGACAAAATGAGAAAAAGTATGAGCAAGGAGAATGGAGATTAAACAATGTTCAAAGATGGGGCTCTGAGGACCATAGCAGTTTAGAATGTTAATGATCCCAATTTTGCAACCAATGTTGAAAGGTATAAACAACTTATATGTACCTTCTCATTACATATTTATGGAAGAGGACCAGGAAGATAGTAGAGCTGTAACATATGATAAGTAATGGAGTACAGTGAATTTGATGTTGATGAGGCCTTCGTGAGACTGAGGTGTGATTTTCATGTAAAAGGATGATCTTTTTTTCCTGAAAAATTCTAACATTCTATATTTTCCATCATTCTTTTCTCACAATAACAAGGAACATACCATATATCATGAAATAAGTGCAATAACTTTGGCTCTTAAACTTCTGTTTGTAGTCTGTATGTATAAAATCATAAACATATTATTTATATGCATATATATAGACATGCATGTACATATGTGTATTTATATGTCAATCTTAATATGACTTGAAATTTTATTTAAATTTCTGATTCAGTAATCTCATCTGGTCCATGCTCTTATTTTCTTCTTGCTTTTATCCTTCTATCCTCCTCTCTCTCTTCTGATTTCTTCTCTCTCTGTGTGAGAAACACTGAGAGTAGAAAACAATTATGCGGGAAAACTGCACAATGTACATGGAAAAGGTCAATTTTAGTTGAATTTTAAAAGTATTATTTTTGAATTAATTCATAAGTTAATACTTATTCATCATTTTTTATTCTGTTCAGCATATCATTCAGGGCCTTGCTCCTATTAAGTAAGAGTTCTACCATTGAAAATTCCATGACCCCAGGAACATTTAGAGCTTGCAAAATCAAAAATTAAATTATGAGCTTCTTATTATTACCAGATTAGCACTGGCTTATATCATGGTTTTAAAATGAGTATGTTATTCATAAATGTAAATATAAAGACACATTCAAAGGATGAGTTTTGTGATTGTTCACTTATAACAGAAAGTGAAGGAAGCTCTCATTACTTTGCGACCTCTGAATTTGAGGTATACCTCAGTGTGAAAATCTTTCTTTCTCTTCTTGACCGTGAACGTACTTATTCATAATGAACGTAGAAAAAGCATCAGTATCTGTTTCTGAAACGGAACTGTGAATGTATCTATTAAGACTTAGCAGCGCAGGCAGTCCTGCATTTCAGGCAGTGAGAAGGAGCTCTCAAATGCAGGCTTGACTGAAGTGACATCACACATACTGTTTGTCACAGTAGATTGACCCTGGATGTGTTGCATGGATTCCTACCACAAAGCAAGTTAGTAGCATATTCCTCTCCTTCTCCTTGCTAACATCTGGAGGTGATAAAAAGATCTATCTCCCTGGATGGTTTTGAAGTACATGGCTCAGAACATATGAAACATTATTGCTCCAAAAGCATAATAAACACCCACGTTCTGTCCTATTTCCTATTTAAAGTGACAATTAGTGCAAAGTTAAATGGAAACCCTCCTCACCATCTGCAGGACCGCCAGTCCTCTAATAGATGTTTTGACCTTTGATAGCCCTTAACCCATAGGATCACCGAAATTCTTTTCAACTACCTTATTTCCTATAGACTGAATTTTCAGGGGCCACATCACAGCGTTTAGGACATAGTTCAATGAGTTCTTTTATACTGTGTGCAGATATTTGATAGAGATCCAGTAACATTTGGATGTTGGTTCATTATTATATTTTCAGTGTTCAGATGTCTTAATGAGGACACAGCATATCAGAACTAGATGTTGGTACACAATAGAAATATCCCAGTGCTTTGTGTGTGTGATTTTTCTCAATGTATTGCATATTTTCATTATTTATGCTTTACATGCACACAATTAAATGGCGTATATTTATTCACATATATAAAGAATTTATACACATGCATGGATATTGAAAAGTTACAGTTTATGAATCACTTCTCACAGAATGTTTTACTATAAATATACTTTTATACAATCTTATTTGATCTTCACAATTAGCTCTCAAGGTAGGTCCTATAATTTATCCCATTTAGTTAATTAAACACTTTGCCTTAGGTGAATAATTTATCTGGCATTTTAGAGTCATATTTTAGTTTATGACATGTAGTTTGTTCATCTTTGCCTATAAACACCGTGCTACTGTACCTATCATAATAATAATGCTAGGGATTTAAAATTATTTCTGCGTATATTACTTCATTGTACTCCATTCAAACACATACTTGACTGACTAAATTTACACATTAGATTAAATGTATCATTACAATGATGTTCCCCCAAGCACTACTTTTTTGCTTTATTTGTTTTGCAGTATTGTACAAAAATATCTCATTATGGCGGTATATTAAATTTTTGTTCCATAATGTTATAACATTTAATTTTATTTAGTTACTTTAATATGTGAAATTATATTACAATGAATGATATATTTTACATATTAAATTCCATTATCAGTATTAAATTATAGTACTGAATTATTTTAGAATCATTAGCTTTAGTGTTATTTTGTGTCTTAATACATATATAGATATTTCTCCTTGTGCTATATTATTTGACATTTATATTACTTGGTTGTGGCAATCCTCCTGTATTGCTTACCATCAGACTAGAAGAACCTGGTCCTGCAAGCAGGGTCTTTTTTTGAGAATCACTTTGTACAAAAGTAGCCATGCTCTACTGGGAAAAGTTTGCCAGATTCCTCTTAGTCCTTTTGTTCTTTACTCTCACCATTTCGGAAAAGGAAGTCTCGAGTACATCCATATCCAGAAGAGGGTTCCACTAGAGACCCCAACTTGTCTACTGGATTTCCTTTGGTCTTTGGTTCTGCTAGATCAAATTCTGTACATTAGCAATTTGAGAATCCTCCTGCTTAGGATTTGAGTGGGGGTGTTCGGGTTAAACTCCTTTCCCATTAGTTTTGAATTCATCTCAGTTGACAGTGACTGAAGTATATACTTTCTGAGCCATCTTGAAACACGGGGTTCTTTCATAAGAATACACTCTCTCTCCTCTAGAAAATTCCGCAATTCCTTCTTGAGAAGTTACGAGAGGAAGAACTGAATCTCTTCCTACTGTATCATTTGCCTCTCTTTAAGAAGAAAATGCCAATTAGACACATTAAGTTAGTTAATTTTAGAAATTATTGTAATATTTGTTTTGATTAAAATTAATTTTAGTGGAGAATATCAGTTCTCTCAATAATTAGACATTTACTATCACTTTGATTTTAATTATTTAAGAGTTCAAGACAAAACAAGTGTGTTTCATCATAATGTATGGTTTTGAATTATATCATGTTTTTCTTACTCTTTTCTCATACATGAATTTATCTGTAGAGAAATATTTTACTATTTTTGGAGAAGACTATCTCTATCACTTTCAACTTAAGATAATTTTCATATATTTATCATTATAGTTTCTCTCTTATTCTACATCTAAAATGTATTCAACATCTAATATATATCATATATATGAACATACTTCAACTATACATTAAGGGCAATATTCATATTATTATACTTTAAAGCTATATTTTATCATACTATTTTATAGTTTATTTTGTTCTGTAGCTCAAAAAATATAAAGAACTAAATCATGACCTTCTGCTTTTTTTTCTGAAAGTAGACTTCTAAGATATTCTCATTTTTAGTGAATTTTATCATCCTTTCTAATTTGGCCTTTTTAGTAAAATAATTATGAATTTCCTTTTCTGAATTAGCCATAAGTAAATAATTCAAATAGGCAATTAAAGAGTCTGTCTCTTAGGTACACTAAAGAGCCCTAATTCCTTTTAAAATTACTGACTTTTAGCCCATGTCTTACCGAGGGAATTTGTGACAGATACTAAATAGGACATCATAATGTCAATAGGGTTCCTACAAATCAAGTTTACTAATAAGATTATTGCCCTGGCTTAAGGTTTCTGTGAATTCTTCTGCCAACTACAAATGGAGTACATTTATTTTTTTCTCCTTATGAAACTCTTACTGCTTGCCTTTAACAGTTTCTGTTTACATTTTTCATTTTTCCTTCTATTATTAATCCAAGGCAGTTACAACTTCAATTACATTTCATACTCCTTGTCTAAACACACGCCCACTGGCTTATGAGGAACTTCTAGTTCACAGAGTTATGCATAAATGTGGGATTGGATTGTCTATGAATGGTTATCCCTTGAGAAAAGTTGTCCTTTTCCCATCAGTTGCCTGTAACTATTTATCTGTGTGTGGGGACTTGTGAAATTGTCCTCAAGTATGCTGGCATGTAAGCGTTAACTGTCAATTATCAGGTCTTTTCTAGGCAATGATTTTTTTTGAGATTTAGTGGGTGCAGGCTCTTTGAATGTCTTGAAGAAACTATGTCACATCAGGAGTCCTGGTCCTCTCCCCCTTATGGTAATGCCCCAAAGACTGGGGTTAAGAATTTGGTTGTAGATCTACCATAGTCACTTATTCTTTAAATTTTATCCAGTTGTGGGCTTCTGTAACAGCCTCTGTCTCTTGCAAAATAAAAGAATAAAGAAACTGCCTTGGCCTAGTTGATAGGGCAAAATGTAGTTAGGTGGGGAAGACAGAACTGAATGTTGGGAGGAAGAAAGCAAAGGGGAGAGAGACCATGGAGCCGCCAGAGACAAACAGTCCGAATGTTTCATGGTAAGCCACTGCCATGTGGCGATACACAGATTAATAGAAATTAATGTAAGATTTAGCCTATAAGAAGTTAGAGTAAATGGGCTAAGCAATGTTTTAATGAATACAGTTTCTGTGAGCTTTTTTCAGCTCTGGGTGGCTGGGACAAACAAGCAGTTGTTGGGAGCAGTGAGACCCCATATCCTGAATTTCTTGTTTTAGCCTGATCTGAGTGCCTTCAGCTGCTCTGAGCAGGAGACATTCAGTAGTTCCTGATGGCAGGAGAGTGGTTTCTGGTGGGTTTGGCCGGGGCGTGGCTATCTCTATATAATCTGCTCCTGAACTTAATAAAGAGGGCATTCTTGGGGAATTCAAGGATGACCCGTGTTGCTCTCTGTGTGTGTCTGTGTATTTTAACCTCCAGCCCCCTTGCCCGAAGTTCGCGAATTGGGTGCCAGCACACAGCGCAGACACGGGGGAATGGTGTGCAGCAAGGAGGCCCTCACCCTGCAACACAGTCAATGAATTTAAATAGAATTGTTGTATAAAGCAATTATTTATATTGCTCATTAACAGTCTCAAGGAAAATTTTAAGATGAGTGAGTAAAAAGGTTATACTTATGCTAAGTCAATTTTTTAAGTTTGAAAGCAACATATTAATAAAAAAAAGTCAAAAGGGAGTTCAACTAGGTCATATAAGAAACGAACAATTATATTATCCTCAAAGTAAATCGTATCAACAATATTTGACCATTTTTGGCTCAAGAATCTCACATTAAATGGATAGATTGCAGCATGAAGGGTCCTTGCACACGGTAGGGACTCAATCAATTATTCTTCTACTCCCATACAACTGGTTACTTATAAAACATTAAAATCAAATCACTTCAGGCAAGCGTTTTGTAATGGATTAACTTGTCCACGATATAATCAAGCCTTAGAATAATATTACAAATGCCATACAAGAGTTTTAACCAGCAACGTTAAGACCCTTTGCCAGCTGAATCCATTACTGCAGAGAGAAATCCTTCAGGCAATGTTAGGTCAGTGATTATAGCAATTTATTTCTCATTAGCTGGTAACTACCTGACCTCTTCATCTCTTTCTGTTCTATGAAATTGCACTTCAGAGTGTGTACACACAAACCCATGCCTATGGAATCATTTCATGTCATTCAAAAAATGTGAGTATAATTTAATGGAAGTAGTTCCTCTCCGGGATTCTGTTCTGAAATGCTGATCAATTGGTTTTATACTTGAAATTTTCTAAGATAGTAATATTCTTTACAATAAAAATACTTAGAATCATACTATATGCTGGCTTATGCTTGTGATAATCAGCATACCATATTAAGAACATTCACATTGGTATAAAATTGCACACTAAATATCTTAAAATTCTAGAAAAATAACAAGGAATACTCAAGTGTTAAAATTTAACTATTCAAGAGTATGAAATTATTAAAATAAAAAGCACTCTAATTCTTTTAAAAATAATATAAATATGATGTTTCAAGTAAGTAAATGTATAAAAAATATCTCCCATTGTTTTAATTATGTCACATAAGGAAAGGTAAAATGAGTCCCTAATTCAGGGCAGCCTGATTCAGCTTCACTTGGTTCAAATTAAATGAAAGGTATGGGCATACCAGCAAAGAGGCATCAGAGGCAAATATATTTCTTGACATTTCCTTCAAGTGGACATTACTAGCTCTCATTAAATGACATGCTTACTCTGTGTTTAAAAATCATCAATACATTATGTTATGTAAGTCAGCTCATTATCTGCTTTACTCTTTTTTTTCCTCCCCTTTTCTACGTATTGATGCTTTTCCCTATGCATGGAAACTGTTCAAACTGCGGAGCATATTATATGAACATTTAAAGGATCTTTTCAAGCAAAGTTCTCATAAGACTAGTCTTAAAAATTCAGAAATACAGTAGTTTTGTCTGTATTAAGTGCCTACTCTGTAGATTACATTTAGATGCTTGGAAGATTTTTTTTTTAAGTAACTGTTTTGGGATCAAATACCCAGTATTGTACTAAATGGAAAAGTACTATAAATAATAGGCCTAATAGCCAAATGGGTTTACAAATTACCAATGTAAAATATATTAGCATAAGGCCAGTTTGAATAGATGTTGAAGACAAATTAATGACTTTTATAAAAGTTGATTTGTCAGATTTCTACATTTGATTGATTTTTAAGAACAGCAAGATGTTTCAAAAAACCACATTAATATTCATTATAAAAGCTGCAGAATTTTATGTGGAATATGTCTTTGCATTAGCTCCCAATATTAGACAGCATATGCTTAGCAAAAATAATAACCAGTAGCAATATCTGCAATTTTGTTTCATAACAGTGAGGGCTCTAAATGTAAGACACGTTTCACTGGTCATAGCGGTTCTATCCTCTTTACCCATGATGCCCCTTACTCACTTAAATGAGCACTTGTAACCTGTGTAAGTGTTGTAGCAGCATCTTCTGTGGACCCATCCTTGTGCCTGGCTAGCTATGGAAAGCCATTCTTCACATAGCAACCAGCTTCAGTAAGAAGGATTCTTATTTGCTTTAAAAAGAAAACCTTGCAGTGGCCAAACTTCGTATTTTCAATTTGAAAAGCTCAAGGGCCCTCTTAATAAAATCATAAGACACTAGTTTATTTAAAGGAGAAAATTAATCAAAATGATGAAAATATTAAAAATAATAAGCACTAGATTACAGTGGCAAAATTATCATCTTCCCTCTTAAAGTTGTCCCTTATTTTTAATATGCACTCACACATACACACTCACACACACACACACACCTACAATCAAAACCCACAACATTGACCACAAAACACACACCCATTTCAGTCAAAACTTTAAATAGCAACAGCTTCAATTCTCCAACAGCAGACACAAGCTGACTGAATGATTCCACAAACAAAATACATCTATCTACTGTCTACAAGTCGCACATCTTAGCTAAAAAGATGAGTAAAATTTTATGCACTAGATTTCAGTGGCAAAATTATTATCTTCCCTCTTAAAGTTGTCCCTTATTTCATTTAAATGACTACATTTATTTTCTTGTTTGATAATAATTATTGAAAACCCACTCAAACTCTACTTGGTCATAGTATTTAAAACATTACAAATTATGTTCAGGTTATTCAGCTATATTTAGCCAAAATTCATGGGTAATCATAAATCTGTCTTTATGCACTCAAGAAAAAATTAGGAAGAAGCACAATGCATAATAATGCGTAAACATTATTCTTGGTTTAGGTAATTCACTTTTTTTTTCTTTTTCAAAAAATCTTTTAGAATTCGTAGGATGAGTTTTGAGCATATTCACCCTCCTGCCCAATACCTTCTATTCTTTACGCATCCAAGACTGTGAATTCATTTGTTTTACACCCATCAGGTCATAATTTTGCTGCTTATATTTTAGTGGATATGAAACCTTGAGGGGGGGACTTTGTCGATCTACCTCCACTGGTGACAGCCTTTGAAAAATACAAGTTTAAGTTGGTGCATCTCTTCCATGCTCATAACTTTGGGGCTGATTCACTCCTCTGCTAGTGGGACTGGCTCTATTGTGCTGCCCTGGTGAAATAAAGGGCATGCTCCCCAGAGTGTTGCCGCTGGTAGGGGTCAGGGGACAGCTCTTTTTCTCTTCTGACCACAGGGCCAGCTCTCCCACCTCCAGGCATTGATTGGGAAGGAGGGGAGGATGTCAGCTTCGGCACCCATGCTGACACAGGATGTGTAACAGAGATAGCTCTTCATGCCTACAACTTTGGAACTGGCTCACTCACACCTGTGCTAACAGGGTTGACTCCATTGTGTTGTTCCTGTGAGGTGCAGGGTATGCTCTCCCAAATGCAGCTGTTGCAAGTCAGTCTTGCTGTCATACCAGATGAGTAATGAATGGGGGCAGCTCTCCATTGTTTACTGCTTCAGGGGTGACTCCACCACCCCTCCACCCACAGGGTTGTCTGTGCTCTTTTGCTCAGGGAAGGTGCAGTCCCTCCTCTCTCAAGTGCTCCAGCTGGTGTAGGGATCACAGAAAACTCTCCTGCTCCGTTGATCTCAGGACCAGCTCTCCCACTTGACCCAGCCATTGTGTGGAATGGGGAGAGAGCATCTTTCCATAGTCCATGCTACCATAAGATAGATGAGACAACTTAATTTCTCATCTGGTCAGCCAACCCTACAGCCTCCCAGTCCCAGCCCCAGGGTTGTGGTTTGAATTGTTCACAACTTTCACCACATCTAAGATCTGCCTGAAAACGTGAATATTCCTAGGGACCCAAACTTGCATGTTCTCCAAAATACACAGTGGAAGCAGGATGTCCAGAAAGAGTCCTAGTGTGGGACCAGCATCGATCATGTAGTAGAGACCAGGGACCTCAGTAAGACTAATGACTCTTTGCAAAAAAAAAAAAAAAAAAAAAAAAAAAAAAAAAAAAA
>NW_026067986.1:6096822-6106918 GCF_014885135.2 Alexandromys fortis | reverse complement strand
CATATATATATGTATATATATATATGTATATATATATATATATATATATATACTTACAGGCTTTCATTTCATTGACTAACAGTTAATACATTAAAATGAAATCAGGTTCTATTTTAAATTAACAGACTAAATACAAGGAACAAAGAAAGCAAATAAAAATGATAAACTCAGCAGACCGATGTAGTTAAAATGGTGGAAAACATCGTGCTTAACATAGCCTGTGAATTTCAAAACCATAAACACATGTTAGCATTTTATTTATTCTATCGCCATCCTGATTAGCTGTAATGAATGAACAATGAACACACATACACACACTGAATGAATAAACAGCTGGGAAGTCTTCACTCACAACACTGAGAGTCTGAAACACACTCTCCCTTGCAAGGCTTCAAGTCCTTCCTATGTGTTCCTGGAAGTCAATGGCTCCTTAGACAAAGGGTTATCAGTAGATTGTTCCAATATTCACATGTTGTACTCTGTCCTTCTTCTCTCGATGTCTAGGTGTCTTCCTCATGTGTTTTGGTAAGAATGTCACTTAGCCACATAAATTGTATTCAGACCTGATATATCACCCAGGAAGGGTCTTTACTCCAAGAAAGACACAGTCTGAAGTATGGGATAAAAAAATATTGAAACCATTAAACCTAAATTCAAAAGTTCTTCAGTTCAAGAGGATCTAAAATAAGCCAAAGATAAAAATGTTGCATGGTTTGGCACAATTGGGGAAAACAAAGCTAATCACATTAATTACTAAATCACGTTAATCAATAAATCACGTTAATCAATAAATCACGTTAATCAATAAATCACGTTAATCAATAAATCACGTTAATCAAGCCTATTTTTAAGCAACAGCAAAGGTGAAAATAACTGAGGAAATAAAATAAAAACATAAAAATAAAAACAAGCACGAGGAAGCCTGGTAGTAAATATTTAATATTTAATCATAAATATTCCTCAGCATGCCACCATGAAACCCATTCATTTGAGCGCTAGGAAAAAGAGTTTTAAAATATAATGGGAAAAATTAAAAAATTCAGGCATGCTAACCCAATAGCACGGCTGTGGATTTGGAAGTGACTGCACAGAGGGCTAGGATTCTGGCCATAAATTAGGTACTAACTCCTTAAAGAAATAGTTATCCTACACATCTATTACATATGATTTTTATGATTCTACCTTCCTGAATGGTGGTTTCCTAGTCAAGTCTGACTGCCATAACTGGACTAACTCTTTTTATTGAATAGTGTTTCGTATTAAATCTCCAACCTGGACAGATAGATTCCTGACTATCTGGCCCAGAAGTATCTTTCTCTTGACACCTGATGATGCTACTGTAACAGAAGTCATCACAGATACAATACTTTTCATTCATCAGTGAAGAGAATACAGAAAACCAGGAATAACTATAAGAAATATTAAATAATTACACGTGATCAAAATTTTAAGGCTCGAGAATGGAATTCAAAGAAAATAAAACCTGATAACTGACTCTAAAATCAATTCACGACTGATTGTGGTTTATGTTTCAAATGATCTTAGTTAATTTTCAGTCGCTGTGAAGAGGAATGGTGTTCAAGGAAGCTGACAAGTAAAAGGAATTGCAAAGCAAATGATACAAATGCATTAAACTGGATTTTCTGTTACAGAATTTTAAATTGCTTCTTCTCACAACTTAAGTTTATAAATGCTTTCACCATTCATATAAAAATGCTGTCGCCATGTCACAGGCTGATTTGTTTTATCTCCATGTCTCCCTTAAATGAAACGTGGTTTGAAGGATATAACCTAATATAAGGAACATATGCCTGAGGCAAATTTACCAAGGTAGTAAAAAAAAAAGTCTCACTGAATATATAAAATAATTCAGAGTTCTAGAATGTGGAGTTAACGCTGACAATGCCCTGTGCAGTGTGTTTATCCTATCTTTATTTTCCTCATCTGTATTCCAGAGGTTCCCTTGGGATTGCCTCTTTTTGCTTATGGAATTTTGTTGACACATTAGACGTCAGGATCCAAAAATTTATGGAGTGGAACAGAAGGGTGTTTCCTTCTTAACGTTTTATGGACCCAGTTTTTTTCTCTCCTGATGTGGCAACTGGGATTATCTTTGGATCTCATGCTGGGATTTTTGCCAGAAAATATTTGCAGAGTAAAGGGAAGAAAGAAGGAGAGGGATGCCAGTTTGAGATACACAGCACATATTGAAGGGTTTAGTATCAGAGGTGTTCTTATTTAGATAGGTTTATGTAATATCAATATCTCTTTATGTTTTTAGGTCTAATGCACATCATACTTCACATAGTCTATTAACTTGGTACACATAATAGTATATATACATACATATCCACATATATATGGATACATATGTGCATGCGTGTGTGTATCCTCTATCCATATATGTGCATATATATATATGTCTGTGTGTATCCTCTCTTAAGCTCTGACTATCATGCCATTCCACACTTTCTTATATGCATAATTAATTATAATTTATCTGAGGCACATGTAAACACTTACTTTGGTACTCTGATTCAGCTGGGCTGTTCCTACCCTTCATTCTTCTTCCATCTCCAATGTCACACACCTCAGAGGCCTCAATGTTAATAGCATCATACTCCAGACTCAACTTTCACAATTCGCTAAATGATTGAGTCATAGGCAGGGAGTCAATGCTTTGCCACAGACTGTTTTACAGTTACTGGATTCAGTCCCTTAAATATTGATACATCGATATAAGTGAACACAGTGACATCATATTATCAACATGTTTTTGATAGAGTAAATAATGTTCATGGATGGTAATAAGTAATTTACAATGTTTCTGGGAAATAAATATTTTTTGATGTAGAAAATATTTGCCAAAGATATTTTAATATTTTATTAACTAATAGAATTTCAGAAAAGTTATTTAGTTATTCATTATCTTCATACAAAAAATGACAAGCTGTGTTGAAAACATTTCATTGTCATCCATTAAAAACTATGCAAAGTTTTATAGTTCTCCATTGTTGAATGCTTTCATCTATGAATGTTTTAAACAATAAAAAGCAGAATAGAATACTTCTGGGAAGATAATATTTCTTCTTCCCGCAAATTAAATGATTATCTTTAGCTATACTAATAGTCACAGGAAAGTTCTAGACGTTACTTAAAATATCCTTTAGCAAAAATGCAATCAAGCATTTCTCTGAAAACCCAGAATATAATCCTAACTTTGAGGCTTTGATTTTACATAAAAAGCATGCAATTTTAAAGGGATATGTTGAGTTTTGTGTATAAAATGTAAGGAAAAATAAGTAACAGAATAAAATTTTAAAAAGAAAAATACATAAGGAAACAAACTTGAAAGTATATACATATATACATTTAAGTGTGTGTGTGTGTGTGTGTGTGTGTGTGTGTGTGTGTAGTATACCCAGTAATTACTGGCAGGCACATCTTTCCGGTGATCAACAGCTCTCTAATTCAACTTAAGACATGCTGAAGAAGACAGAAGCAATGCCTAGTACCACAACCCTAGCTAAGAGCCCAGTGCTAGTTAAATCATTGTTACTAGAGGAGAATCTACAACTATTAATATAACAAATCAATTTCATGAAGTATCTGATCTCCAAACAGACTTTCAAATATGGGTTTCAAAACCCTTGTTTTTTTTTTTTTTTTTTTTAAGTCATGTGTCAATGCTCCTTTTATATTGAAGAAACAGGTCAATCTTTTCATGCCCTTTTTAAAATCTGGGTAGTATCTAAAGTTATGAACAATTTTTTTATTATTATTTGAAAGCGCTTTCTCGTGTCTGTACACATGATGAACAAAGAATGCCTTTAGCATCTGAAGTGTTTGCCTGGAGTCTGTGAATCAGTTCACTGATACTATGCCACTACTCTTGCCATTGTGTTTTACAAAGCCTGAGGGAAGATCAAATCTCGGAGTCCACGTAAATCCTGTTGTATAAACGAGAATATAATTGAAGGCTCCAGATTCTTTTGTATGTGGCCTGGTATGTTCATTTGACCTTCACACGTTCTCAAGTCTGCTTTAAGCATTCTCATGGCTACCTGTGATGTTTAATGCAATATAAAAGTTATAAAACATAGTCCCATTTATTATATATGAAGAAATCCATCAAGATCATCTGTATGCATTCAATAAATAAACCATTTTATCTCAAACATTTGCAATCCAGAATTAGTTGAAGGTTCAAAGTCAGCTCTATTTTTATAAAGAGCCAAGTGTATTTAAAATCTGGGTTTCATGAAATCAATTGCACCACCAATGACAATATGCAGTCAGCTGGATTTCTTTATTATAACAATCTCTGTAGACTGTGTAATGATTTCATTAATATTTTGTAGGCAAGCCATGTTTAAAATGTTCTTTTCCAGTTTTAAATGCTTTACACAGTTCTAGTTGCAACAGATTTGTTTTGTCCTTTGCCATTAAGGTGGAAAATACTGAAGAGGGTTTGGCAACAAAGGGCAGAATATAGTATTTGTTGATTCATATTGCTTAAACATTCATCACTAATTCATTATTCACTTTGAATTCCCTGTGGGACTTTAAAAAGCTGCATGTCCATTTTGTGATTGATATAAAAGTTAAAATTAATACACTTAACAATTAGAAAATCCTACCATTAATTACATAGTGACCAGCAGGGCTAGCAGAAGAAATACAGGCTACAGATGCTCTCCACTGTCCAACTTCACTTAGGACCCTGTAAATTGTGATAGGTAATCAACACCTGGAAAAAACAGAGACTCTGTAAACAGGCCACATGGAGATTCACTACCACTAAACCCTGGTTAGATTTGTGGCCACACACAGATGCACATATGCCTGTTATCACATACTCACACTCACGCACACGTCAATGTACTCACACACACACACACACACACACACACACACACACACACACACAAATTTGTTCAGGGATCAAACAATTAATTCATGCTTACCCAAAACTTTGCAGTTAATTGGGTAGCATCACATAACAGGTAAAAATAAAAAAAAAAATGAACCGTATAAAAGAAAAATTCAAGATCAATTTCTACAATGTGCCACATCCTTACACTTAGATCATAAAATATTTATATCATAATGGTATGATTTTTTATGGTATGTGAGCATCTATTACTAGGATAGCAAATGATTAGCCTCTATATACGAGCTATTGTAACAGAAAGAGTTTCCCAGGTAGTTGGGATAATACATGGTGCAGCAAAGGTGATTAATGAGTTGTGGGGCCAAAGAGTTGGAAACCCACGACTCCTGGCAATAGTGGAGAGGGACCTCTTCATCAGATTGGTGAATATCCCAGCTGTTATCATAGACCCTTCATCCAATAACTGATATAACCAGAGGTAGAGATCCATAAACAAGCACCAGGCTGAGCTTTGAGAATCCAGTTGAAGAGAGGGGGGAGTGAATACATGAGAAAGTGAGGTCAAGAACATGATGGAGAAATCTACAGAGACAGCTGTACCAAGCTTGCAGAAACTCAGGAATTCTAGACCAACAGCTATGGCGCCTCCATGGGATCTAACTAGACCCTCCTTATATGGGAGGCATTGGTGAACCTTTGACTACCTGAGGGGACCCTGGCATTAGGTCCAGGATTTATCCCTGGTGCATGAGATAGCTTGTTGGAGCCCGTTCCCTATGGTGGGATGCCATACTCTGTTTTAGTGCTGGAGTAAGGGGCTTGGTCCTGCTCCAACATAATGTGCCCATACCTGTTGAGAGGAGTGGATGGGAGGTAGGCAGAGGGGAGGGGAGAGTGGGTGGGAGGAGGGGTGGGAGGGAGAACTGTGATTGGAATGTAAAATGAAATCAAAAATATAAATAAATTATAAAAATAGATGCACGTATCATAAAGATTAAAAGAAAAGAAAGGAAACCAAAACAATGATTCATGACTCCAGCTCTTGAGGTTTGTTTGCTACCCTGTTCTATGGTGTTTTTTTTTTTGCTCTTTATTATTAAAGATAATTTTAGGTTGGAGCCATGGTATTTATTTTCATCCTCTTATCAACTCAATATTACTTATATTTTAAGATATAATTATACTCTTAGTTTTACTGAATAACATGCTTAAAGATGGAGCAAAAGTGGTAAAAGGCAAGAAGTTAAGGGGAGAACGCTGAAGGAAGACAGAAGAAAGCTTCTGACTTTAGATCATAGTAAGAGAACATAAATAACAGTAGATTAGGTCCTCATTTAGCTAAAAAATATAAAAATTGGAATAAAAAGATGAGAAACATTTATATTCTAATAATTAGAGATGTTTATGATCACTAATATTTGAAAGTGTTGGGAGCAGTGAGACCCCAGATCCTGAATTTCTTGTTTTCCCCTGATCTGAGTGCCTACAGCTGCTCTGAGCACAAGACCTTCAGGCTTTCCTGATGGCAGGAGAGTGGTTTCTGGTGGGTTAGGCTGGGGCGTGGCTATCTCTATATAATCTGCCCCTGAACACAATAAAGGGGGCATTCTTGGGGAATTCAAGGATGACCCGTGTCGCTGTCTCTCTGTCTGTCTGTGTGTGTATTTAAACCTCCAGCCCCCTTGCCCGAAGCTTGTGAACTGGGTGCCAGCGCACAGAGCACAGACAGGGGGGCGTGGTACACGGCAAATGGAGGTCTCCACTGAGATATCGACATGAAAGTACAGAAATATTGATTAAAAATAAATGACTGTTGCTTAAAATAATTGGATTACCCAGTGTGTATGCTCTATAAGCATGCATATATATTTCTGAGTTTTGTTTTGTTTTTCAAAAGTTTTAGTATTTTATATATGAATTATGAAAGCTAGAACACCACCAATCTTGATCCCATAATGGAAATATTATAATAGAAAGTCCCCACGTAGTTCCCCTCCTTACACAAGACATCTGTTACTTCATAAATTAAATAAATCATTATTAGCATTTCCTGGAGGCAAATACAAGCAGACGGTAGAAGGATGCTCTGGTTCACACTGCCATCACAAGCATTTGACTTGGGGCATCTGAACGGAAAACAGTTTTCTCAGACAGAGATATTACACAAAGTCTTTGACTCACATATAGGAAGTTGACATCCAGTCCTCTGAGAGCAATACCTACGTGCTTTATACCTAATGAGCAAACTATCTACGTTGACTTTCGAGATGTTTTCCTAATTCCAGCTCTTTCTGATAGTTAAAAAAAAGGTGTCAGGAAAATAGAACTATTCAGTGGGCTATACCTGTTCTCTACTCACTAGACATGCGAAATAAACTAAGTTAAAGAAACTAGTCACAACCAGTTTTCATGTACCTACTAATTCAAAATTTAAATATTCAATCATTAAAATGTCTAAAATGTTTTAGGTAGTTATTGGGTGGGTCCGAATTTCTGATCATGAACATTTAGCAATAAACACTATGTCTATGTTTGGATGCTATATAAGTACATACATATATAGAGAGAAGCATACACACATTCATATATATTCATGAAAATTCCTTCAACATAACTGCTAACTCTGTATCTGGAACTTCTTCAAGACAACCTGTATAAATATCAAGACAAGGCCGGGCGATGGTGGCACACACCTTTAATCCCAGCACTCGGGAGGCAGAGGCAGGCGAATCTCTGTGAGTTCGAGACCAGCCTGGTCTATAGAGCTAGTGCCAGGATAGGCTCCAAAGCCACAGAGAAACCCTGTCTCGAAAAACAAAAAACAAACAAACAAAAAAATATCAAGACAAATTATCACTTCAAATTGCATTAATATGCATTGTCTTGTAATAACAACACAATTACATAGCACAATGTCGCATATTTGTGAAAGTAAATGCAACTAATTTTGTCTGTACAGAATAAAAAAAAATCAGTTTTATATTTTCTTGTTCTTTTTGATGGTCTTAATACCTATAGAAGTATAATATGGCTTTTTATAAAGTTATTGTAATCTTTTTTTTTCAAGTGAATTATTGGTAAATATAAATTTAAACTGCATCATCAATATTTTATTGCTTTTGTTGCAAATGTAGAGATGGTAGATTCTTTTACTAATATAATTAACTAAAATTTTGCAAAAATCATGCAATAACAGCAAAAGAAATCTATATGATTTGTAATGATATAATGAATATCCACATGAATAAATAGTATCTGACCAATCATGAAGCTTTGATGGTTCCAATGGTCTCTCATTTAATTTGGAGTAATAAGAGCTCTCTTCATTTTTACCTACGACTGAAAGTCACCAATTCAACCCTCTTGGTGTATGTATTCCCATGATGTGGAATGTGTTTCTGTATATGTTGCTTTTATTGCTTGATGAATAAAACTGTTTAGGCCAATGGCTTAGTAAAGTAAAGCCAGGTGGGAAATCCAAACAGAGATATAGAGAGAGAAAGAGACAGAGTCAAGGAGACGGCATGTAGCTGATGAAAAAGAGAGACACTGGACCTTACCAGTTGGCCACAGCTTCATGGTGATACACAGATGAATGGAAATAGAATACACCTAATCTATTGGCCAAACAGTGTTGTAATTAATACAGTTTCTGTGTGTTTATTCAGGTTTGGAGAGCTGGGTGAGGAACTAGTAGTCTCTGTTTACATTTCCAAACAAGGAAAGAGTTGTGAAGGTTGTATCGTACATCTTTAACATAAGGAACAATTGTTGCATATTGGGCAGTGGACAGTTGTTCATGTCCTCAAGTATCAAGGCAGTAGATGTAGCAAAGAGACTGAAATCAGCACATATGACAAGAATATAATTACAGTTACTTTACTTAAACAGGGTAAAATAAGTAGACTCTTTTTCATGAGTTTGCTTGAATTTTATTGTCATAAATTATTGAATAGGTCATTATGTATTTACATAAAGTAATGGTTATTTAATGGTCTATAATTATATTTTTGTATATTATTAATTCTGTATATATACCGAAAGAAAAAACTTCATTTGAAAACAAATTCTAGGAATATGAGTTTGACTTAAGGATAATATTCTAGGATGCTATTTTTAAACTAAGCTTTAAAGGAAGTATTCAAATAGCACAAAGATGAGTTATAGAATTTGAAGCTCTGAAGCTACAGTGAATATTACATGAATCAGGAAACGTTTTCAGAAGCCTAAAGAAGTTCTCAGTGTAGGGCTGCACACTGTGGGACTGGGATAGCCTCCTGCAGACATCAAAGCAAGGGGTGAACACAAAGTTCCTGACCTGATGTCTGAAATGCAGACTTTATTGATCCCGAAGTGTGTGAGATGTTTGCCCTGTTAGACTTTTAGTATCTAGGGATCCATGCTAACAGAGCTAACCCCTTCAGACAAATTCTAATTCAGACAAATAAAAAAGACCCATAAAGAAAAGTTAGCCTTTGCCAATACATGCAAAATGCTTTTTAAACATTAACTTTAAAACATACATTTTGTAATTAGGTCTTAATTTAATGAACATAAGAAATCAGGTGCATATTTAGTCAAGGGAATCCTCATGTATATGACAGCTCTATTTTTCCAATGAAAATGTAAAAATTAATATCAAGCAGTATATACTATTCACACAATGACTTCATTTTATATAAAGCTATTAATAATTATTTTAAGATACAAACATTTAAACATAAATTAATTTCTTCAAATTTAATCTGCAAATCATATTGAATGAATTATATATTTCACAATATGAATGCAAAATAATAAAACAATAAAAGGGAAGACTATATGTTAATTACAATGTTGCTCATAATGCATTTCTGAGTTAATGAATAATATGACTAATTACAAACTTGATAGCAATTAGCTATTTATATGTATTAGCTATTTATATGCAATTTATATGTATACACATATTGTGTGTGTGTGCAGTTGAAAAAAACAAATTTTATACTACAGAATTTATTGACTAGAAATACTAGTAGTCAATACTAACTGTTGCACCTTTAAAGACTATATATTCAGTAATCATCAGATTCTCTGTAGTTCCTTTTGAAATTTATTCATACACATACTCACTGTTTGTTTTTTACATGGGCTTTGTAAAAAACACTAAATATCTCATTTCTTGACCAAAGAGTTTTTTTTTTTTTTTTTGTGCTTATGGTA
>NW_026067986.1:6088075-6096310 GCF_014885135.2 Alexandromys fortis | reverse complement strand
TCTGTTCCCTCTATTCTCCTGGGTTAATGCCATAGTCCATGAATCTTTGCTAAAGAAATAATAGGAAAGAAGGAAATGAAATGAAGGCACATAGAAAATGGAGTGAAAAGAGCCATAGTTTAGAATGATAGGAATATATAGAAAAGAAATCCTACAGGCTCCAGAATCTTAGACTTGATAAATACTATGAATAAGCTGGAAAAATACAAAAGCAGGACACAAAAATCAGTAGCCGTTTTATTTATTTATTTATTTATTTATTTATTTATGGATTTTCGAGACAGGGTTTCTCTGTAGCTTTTGGTTCATGTCCTAGAACTAGCTCTTCTAGACCAGGCTGGCCTCGAACTCACAGAGATCCGCCTGCCTCTGCCTCCCGAGTGCTGGGATTAAAGTCATGTGCCACCACCGCCCGGCTCTTTTTTTTAATTTGTTTTGGGGGGGCTTTTTATATAACAATAGCAAACATACTGATAGTGAAATCAGGAAAATTATTCCAATGTTATAATCCCAATTACAACACAAACGCACACACAATGGAATAAATTTAATGAATGACCTCTATGATGAAAACTTTAACAAACTGATGAATAAAGTTGAGGAAGGTACCATAAAATGGGAAAACTTTCCAAGCTCAGGACTACTATTGTTAAAATAGTCATATTATCAAACCAACACAATAGAAACAAAATAAAACTTCAGGTCATTTTTTTTCACAGAAATTAAAATAACATAGTCAAAATATGTGAAAGCTCAAGGACAAAAGGCAGCATTAGCAATCCCAAATAAACATTATATTTGAGAATGTCATATCAAACATGATTTCTAATTATAATACTGTCATAGTAATTAAAACAGCCTATGACACAAAAGCATGTGCATAGATCAATGGAAGAGGAAAGATGAGACAACTATACATCTAAATAACTATGTAACTAGAGCTACCTGACCTTTAATAAAGACGCAAAAGTATTCATTGGAGAAATGACAGCATCTTCAATATAAAGTACTAAGAAATTATATTTCAACATGAAGAAAATTGAGCTAAACTGTTACCTCTCAGCACAAAATTCAACTCCAAATGGATCAAGGGCCTCAACATAAGGCTTGATGCCTTCAAATTTCTATGGAAATAATAAGTAAGCACAAATATGAACTCTCTAATTAGGACTTCAGTAGCTCATGAATTGAGATCAACAATTAATCGACTGGAACTCACATAATAAGCAAAACAAACAAAATTCTATACAGAAAAGGAAATATTAAACTGAATGGACATCCCAAAGCATGGGAGAAATTTCTCACCATAGCTTCAAATTTCAGAAATAAGTTGATAATCTAAAGAACTTAAAAATTTAAACATCAAAAGAAACAAGATAAAAATCAATTTAGAGAATGTACTTATTATTGAACAGAAAGTTCTCAAGCATCATGGACGTGCACAAAGGGGAGCTATCATATACTGCTGGTACGGATGTAAAAACTGCAAGAATTCTGGATATCAGTTTGGATGTTTCTCAAAAGCTACAAATAGATCTACCACTGATCCGTCTCCACCACTTCCAGGCAAGCATCCAAAGGCCTTAGGTCGCATTACAGACATACTCAACCATGTTCATTAGTTCTCTATTGACAAGAAGTGGAATGAATCTAGGTGAGCATGAATTAAACAATGGCTAATAAAAATGTACACTTACGTAATTGTCTACTGTTCAACTATGCAAAAACGGTGAAATCATGAAATTTGTAGTTAAATAGAGATAACTTCAAGTAGTAGAAAATGTAAGATGGGCCAAGACCAAAAGACGAACTGTGCGTGTTCTCTTACAGATGAGCTTCTTGTCTTTTGTGTGCTTTACCTGAAATACCTGTAGAAGCTGGGAAACTATTGATGGGACACTGTGGCAGACAACACTAGTGGACTAGACAATAGAATATGAATGAAATTTAAGTAGGTAGGAGAGGGCAGTAGAATAAAGATGGGGATATGAGAACCAGGAGAGAGCTTAAGCAAAATGAAATGTATGTGCAGAAGGTATTTTGGAACCTATTATCTTGCAGTCCAGTAAAGCATATATTAAGAAAGAGTAAAAACATATTGCATAAAATAACATGTGGAAAATAAGTGTGCTAAAACATTTTGCAGGGATGGGAGTAGCAACTTTGTGGAAATGAGAGCAAGGTGTTGGTTAAGCAAATTAAGGTGGGATGAAGAAATCGTCTGAAAGCCTGCTAGTGTGTAAGCTAAATAAAAAGTACCCTAAATTAGTGAACAATAATCCTCCTAGAGTAGAGGGCTTATTAAGTGAAACTGTCTGTACCAGACATGGGTTATCTTTCTTGGGTATTGGCCTAGAATCTGCAGAGGTGCAGAAAATATAAAACGTATCGCCAATGCTCATGGTTGCCTACCGTAATTAGATGGTAAGATCCTATTGCAGAAAATACCACGAACTTTATTTGTAAGTGACAGATAAGACAATCTTGAATTGACGAAGAATCTCTCCTTGATTGCCAACTCTCATGATGCAAGGTATTGGGGAGACTGCTTCAGGTGAATAGACATTAGTTGCCTTGTGAAATGCTATCCCCGGCATGCTGCAACACAGCCCTGCAAGGTACGGTATATATATACTCTTATAGTCATGGCAAAACTGTTTATAGTGGCAACTGATTATTTTATTGATGAATTGGAAGCCCATCCAATAGGAGAGTATAGTCTGGTGCTGTAAATGTAACTAAAATCCTTTGCTATGGATGTCATAAAGTCTTATGTGAGCTATTGATACTGCTTTTCTCGATGGTCATTGTTATCAAAACTGTTTTCTAAATATTTACATTTCTTTTCTTTTTATTTTTTTTTTTTTTTTGATTTTTTCGAGACATGGTTTCTCCGTAGCTTTGTGGTTCCTGTCCTGGAACTAGCTCTTGTAGGCCAGGCTGGCCTCGAAATCACAGAGATCCGCCTGCCTCTGCCTCCTGAGTGCTGGGATTAAAGGCTTGCGCAACCACCGCCTGGCAAATATTTACCTTTGTATGCACGGTCTGTGGGGCTTCTACTCTTGATCACATAAGCTACTTATTGCAGCTGGTTGGTTGTAGTTGATTCCGAGATGTGAAAACGTTAGCAGTTCTAAGAATAAATTTCTTCAATGGCTCAGTCATGGATGCAACATCTGTATTACCACCGCCCCTTACCCATCTCTGGAATGTGAGGGCAGAAAGAATGTAAAAACTGAAAGAAAAGGGGTATTCTGTGAATTTTGTCCTCTGAATATGACATGGTTGTACACAGGATAAAAGTGACGTGTCAAAAACGCTGGCAAGAATTAAGGGAAGGAGAGCGTTTACATCCACTGCTGCTGTGACTGGAACTTCATGTAGCCACTAAGGAAATCAATATGGAGTTTTCTCCAAAAATATGTATGAGAATATTAATTCTGAACTTACAGTGTTATTGAATGAGGCTCTTTTGTCTTTGAATTTGTGATTGTTCTGCTCTCTGAACCCCACTAACTCTCTGGGAGGTGAGCTCATAATCATTTTGAGCCCCTTGGCTCTCTGAGAGATCAGCTGATAATTATTCTGAGTTCCTCAGGTTTTCTGGAAGGTTAGCTGGTAATCATTCTAAACCTCATTGGCTCTCTCAGTTGTCAGCTAATACATTAGTTCAATTTGTATGTAAAGAGCTTTTGCTTCCTGCTTCTTTTAAGATCTCATCTTAATCCTTCTGAATTTTTAGAAATATGTGCATTTAAAAAAATCTGTATTTATTTAACCTGAATTTCATGAAAATATGTAGATTATTTGTTTAGTTTTGAATTGAACTGGGGGATCTTGTGGTCATTATTTTTTCTATTTTATTTTATTCTTTCCAAAACTTTTATTACATATAAATACAATCTCACATTTCTTTAAAGCACTCAATTTTCTTTCTTTTTTCTTCCTTTCTTTCTTCCTTTTTTTACAGCTTATGTTCATATGCTTTCTGCCAATTTTTAAAGTAGCACATTTTTCCCATTTAAACTCTAATAATTCCCACTCCATATAATCTTTTTCAATAAAAGTATTTTATAATCCTCTAAGTTCCACTATTCCCATTTTAGTAGCTTTTATCTCTTTATTAATGGACTTAATTTTATTTTTTCTTATCACACAACTTTTTCTTTCTTCATAAAGGATTTAAATACTAGGAATATGTTATAACGGCCATTGAAATATCTGCCATTTAAAATGTCAAATAGTATCTTTCTTTCTTGCTTTTTCTGCAAATTCTCATCTGGTTCAAAAATGGATCATAACTCACTATGTCGTTGTAGATGACATTAAACTTAGCGTTTATTGTCTCTGCCTCCTGACTACTGGGATTACACGAATACACATATACATTCATTCTCTATATGTAGTGGTTGGCATTGATATTAGGGCTTTGAAATGTGAGGGCCCTGTATACTGAGCTTTATATGCATCTTTTCTTACGTCGTCTTTTAGGTTTCTTTTTTATATAATTACTTGATTGAAAAAATGGCATTTCTTATGATAAAATTGTATCAAGTGGTCTTTGCCTTTGGGGTTGTAATTGCTATTTGCTTATTTAAATGGTTATTGCCTGATAAAGGACCATCTAAACTAAATTTTGTCCTTTATTTGGTGGGTGGAAGAGAGTGTTTGATTCATTTTACAACTTATAAAAGATACCAGGAAGGAATGGTGTTTAATTTTTTGTCTAATCTAGTCTCTTCTTTTCTTTTTTTTCTCTTAGTTTATAGGCTTTACAAACATTTTTCTTTTTAATTTTTATTGGAAAAAATGTACAATAAATCTGATCATGTTTTTGTTCCCTCAACTTTGATATTCCCCCTACCTCCTCACCAATTCAACTCAACCCCCTTTCTCAAGTTCCTTAGAAAACAGAAAGTACACAAAACATTGAAGGCAGAATTTTATAAAAGAAAAACATCCATAGAAGTAATCAAAAATGAAATGCATAAAACACAAAATTATAAATCATAATTTATAAGCAAGAGCTGAGCAAGACAAAAAAAAGGTCCTCTATAAAAAAGCAATGTGAAAGAAATATACAAAAATAGCCCCGAAATTATTTTATGTTGACTGTGTACTGTGTAAAGCCTGTGCCCACTTCAAAGACTGTGAGTTCATATGTGTATCATTCCTGTTTTGATAAAAGACATTGTTACCTTAGAGTCACCCACTCTTTGTCTCTTTTAGTCATTCTTGCTTCCCTTTCTACATAGTTCCCTGAGCCCTGAGGGTGGGAGTTTGTTGAAGACATCCCATTTAGAATTGAGTGCTCCAAAATTTTTCATTCTCTGAACATTATCCAGTTTTGGATCTCTGTGTGAGTTTCCATCTACCACAAAAGGAAGCTTTTTTGATGAGAGCTGAATGAAGCACTAATATCATTATGCATCACTTCATTGCTATGTTCCTTTGGCAAAACAATAGTATTTAGTTATCCCCTAGTCCATGGTCTATCAAGTCTCATATCCTTGGCCATCAAGTCAATGTAAGACATGTCTTTTATCTCATGGAGAGGGCCTTAAATCCACTCAGAGAGTGGTTGCTAGCTCCCCCAACCTTTGTGCCACTATTGCACAGACACATTTTGCACACCAGGTCATCATATAGACCACACCTCTAACCTCCTGTCAGAACACAGTCCAGGAATGGGGTCATTTGAGGAGAATCTGCATGTTTGTGAGGACATGCTAAGAAAATAAGTATCCAGTGACCTCAGTTTCTTCAAAACAGAGTGTTCTTGGAATGTGTTTTTGCGTTCCTGCAGGTGCAGCAGATAAAACTGAGTTTACTTCAGAATACGCATGATTGCTTGGTGTGGTTATTCATAAATATTTAAAGTGTCATTTAACTGTCTCTATGGAAAACTATGTTTTTTGCCTTGTGTGACTCATCATTGTAATTGACAGTTTGAACTCTTGAGAACTTTACTCATCTGACCTTCCTTACCCTCAGAGTGTAAATTGTCTCAGGTTATTAATAAAGTTGGCTATTGCATGAAATTCTAGTGTGACTCATTTATGGGCTCCATTTGCACAGGTCCCATCACCTTCAGAGCAGCGACACTTCCAAAAGATGTGTGTGCTATTTCCATAAGCTCATCAAGCTAGAAAGGTGTCTCTGCCATATTGAAGGGCTAAATAAGGCTACTAGAGCTTTATCTTTATTGGAGAAAAGCAGTAAGATGAGAAGTTTCTTGTCAGGGAACATTCCTGAGCTGTGAGTCAGGTCAGTGCACACAATATCTTACTAAGTCTAGTGCCTGTAGCACTGATTGACTTGAGGCATTGTGCAAGAGGACAAAATAGTTTGAAGATGACTAACTATTGTGAAATTAATATAATTTCAGTTCGTGAATACATTCAGATTCCGTATTGTTAACAACTGAATTTATGGAAAAAGGACACCATCCTATGAATTTTGCTGCTGGTCATAAACTTCCCAGAAGGAAATTTGAGCTGAAATTTCTGCAGGGCAGATTGCCCAAGGAGTCCTTTGAGGGTTGTGGAGAGTTTGGAGAGTTATAAGTGGAGAGGTAATAACTTTTGTGAATGTTTAACCCTTGATGATCACTTATTTTTCTTCTTTGTGTGTATATATCTATATATCTATATATATAGATATATATGGATTTGTTATATCCATGTATTTGTATATACATATACACACACACAACAGAAGTCAGTTAGAGAATCAAAATGGGAGACCAATTAAGGATATCACGTAAAGTCTTACTTTAAGATAAATTTTGACTTCATAGTGAGCACGCATTATAACCGATAATTTGAGATGGGGCAGAGAACAGCTGACTTCCCATCAGTGTGTCCTCATAGAAATGAGTTATATAGTTGGGGACAAAGGGCATTGTCAGAACAGGCATGAGTGTTCCTTGATATTCTGCAGGGGGTGAAGGATGGCACTGAGAATCTCATTCCTGGTTGTGATCCAATTGATGGTTTTGAACTCTAAAGCAAAGTGAGTTAGATGCCTGGATGAGGAGAAACAGACAACAGTGTGCAGAGTGACTGTCTCTCCAAGGCGGTCATTTTCATGCTAAATCTGCCATCCAAATGGAAGGCAAAAGCAGGGAAGGACGGAGGGATAGAGACTCCTCTCGGTTCGGTGCAAGCGACGTTTAAATAATTCTAGGCAATTTCTCAGTCCATTTTGAAGAGGAAGTAAAATAAACACTCAAACTGCCAAGCACTGGATTTAGACCTTTGGTGGTAGTGATTTTGTTTTATTTTCTGTAATTAAACTTGTTTACTCATTTCCTAGAATTTTGCAGCAGGTAGAAAAGCAGTTTAGGAAAATTTAATTGTGTCGAATAAACCTAGAAGGATGAGAATTGTTATTAAATGTCATTCATTTGTTTTATTTGCTTGTCGTGATGGTCTCATCTATTTCTCAATTAGTCCCTCTTCTTTTTAGATATCAACTGACTTTAACACCAAAGAGCCCCCGTGTATTTTATGATGGGTTTGGTAAAAGTGCCTGAACTAGCAGATGATTACACATTCCAAGGCAATTTTATAGCCCTTTATTTCATAGCCCATGAAGTTCAATATTTTGTGAATTTTATAGTCCATGAAATAAGAGCTGGTATAGCAAGAAGTTAAAGCATTTAGGCTCCAAAATGAATGTTAATTCTTAGATGCATTATGCTATAGGCCAGTTGCCTAATGAGTTTTGGAGTAATGTCATTGCTATATATTTAGGACGGGCTCCAGCATACAAACCTATTTGTATTCCAGAAAAATGTCTGGGGCCAAAGACGTCTGTCAAAGGGCAGCATTCATTTTGATTGTCACACTGATGGACCCCTGCCTTTGTGGCATTCCCCGTTAACTCTTGACCTTTATCACCCTGGTGAGAATTGCCAGAAACCCTGAACTGCTGCCACACAGACTCTTTCAAAAGGAGACACAGTAAAAAGGCACGTTGTTAAGTCTGTAAAAATCACAAACATCGTATTCCTAGAGGAAGTTTTATGCTGAGTGGAGATTACTTGTCTCTTGTGCCCTGTGTTTGAGGGGTGGATTTCTGCGGAATGTTGTCCTGACTATAAGATCCAATTCCAGGTTTTGCAAGTCACCTCACAGCTTAGAGAAGCATTCATCATGTGTAACTTGAAACTTTAACTTCGTGGTTGATTAAAACGAAATCCACGAAAACAACACCGTGGGGGAAATATTT
>NW_026067986.1:6082883-6088067 GCF_014885135.2 Alexandromys fortis | reverse complement strand
AATGGTGATACAGGATTCACCTGAGAACTAAAACATGATGATCAAAAAGATTTCAAAAAGATCCGGAAAAACTTCAAAAAGATCTTCGAGAAGATTCTGGAAAGAAGGTACACAGGCAATGTACATATTCGAAGACAATACATTAGTAGCCATAGGCAAATGCAAGTTAAAGCAACAATTACTCCCCCCCCCCACGCACATCTATGTAAAGAACAGCTAATTAATAATCAGTGTGATCGTAGATAATTTTCAAAGCCGGATTCACCATAGAACTCATTGAGAAATGTATTTTATTTCATTTTATTTTATTGTTGGCGTTTCCTTCCATGTATGTTTATACACCACATTTTTTTTTGGTTCCGGTCCTGGAACTAGCTCTTGTAGACCAAGCTGGCCTCGAACTCACAGAGTTCTGCCTGCCTCTGCCTCCCAAGAGCTCGGATTAAAGGCGTGAGCCACGACCGCTCGGCTTACACCGACGTGTTTCATTGCGTGTGGAGCCCAAAAGAGGGCATTCAGTCCCCTGCAAGTGAAGCTAGCAGCTTTGTAAAACACCTTGTGGGGTGTGGCATTCCAACATTGCTTCCTCTGGAAATGGGGCCTGTGCTCTAAACCCATGAGAGACTCTTGCCTCCTTCTTTACTTTAGAGCCACTATAGGTTACTAAAAGTGTAAGGAACTTCTGCTTTCTGAGCAAAAGTGGGAGCTTAAATTTTTCTAACTTAGCACAAAAGAGAGATTACTTGCTAGGAGTAATCTCATTACTTTTGGCAAAATTCTATGTGCATCTAACCAAAGAATGGTTATGCCTTCAAATATGTCTATGAAATAGTTATTTGAAAATATGTAATTTTTTTTTCAGTACTTTAAAGGGTAAATGTTGGTGTGAATATCCTCCTTTTTTTTCATTGATTTTCATCCAGGTAGCTTTACATGGAACATATTAGCTAACTAAAGATTAAAGAGTTATACAAATTTATTTATTTTCATAAATCTGTGTGCATATATTTATACATATGTATGTGTGTGTCTATATATATATATTTTTTTTTCCTTAAGCTTTTAATGGTTTATGTGGATCCAGGCCCCAGACAGTGGACACCATTTGTAAAACGCAGACTTCTCATTTTATTATCTTTATTCCTTTAATACATGACAAGCTATATTCGTTTATATTACTTTTACTGTCTTTCTAAGCTGCCAGACCCAAATAATCCCACAGAAACTATATTAATCATACTGTTTTGCCAATGTCTCAGGTAGACTTCTAGCTAGCTCTTCCATCTTAAATTAATTGATTTCTGTTAATCTATGTATCACCATGAAGCTGTGGAGTACCGGTAAGTTCCCAGTGTCTTTCTCCTTTGGCAACTACATGGCGTATCTCCGACTCTGCCTTCTTTCTCCCTGCATTCAGTTTAGTTTTCCGGCCTACTTCTGCCCTGCCATAGGCCAAAGCAGCTTTTTAATTTACCAATGGTAATAAAATACATTGGCAGCATACAGAGGGGAATCCCACACCACTCTTCCTCTAATTGGTGCAGAGAGGGCCTGTCCCTTAGGTAGTAGTCGCTCGTCCTACAGGTGCAGGCAGGGCCATACCCCTGGTAGTCACTGAGGCAGCTTTGGAGGCTCCTCTCCAGGTGCAGTTGTCATATATGGAGTGGGATGGTTGTGGGCTTGGGGATACTGCTCTGGGATCTCTGGAGTTTGGGTGGGTGGGATGGGGTGTGAGAAGTGCCGCCAGGGCCTAGAGCCTAGAGAGCAGGGCCTCCCCAGTTGGGAACCCAGACACTCACCTCTCAAGGGGCAGTCTGTGCCAAGGCTCCACACTTCTTACAGTCAGTGCCAAGGCTCCACACTTCTTACCCTAGTAGAGTCTCACAATATTTATCTTTTGGAATCTTGTTAATAAAAATGAGAACAGGGGCACTAGTTTTGCCAACTACAATGCAGACCTTGAAAGGCTCAGAAAAAGCGCTGCACTTCGCCATAGTGACACACCTTTCTCCAATCCAACATTTACACGCACACACCCTTTCCACAGCTCCTCCTTTTCCAGAATGTTCAGGCCTTATCATTTAAAATTCACTTATTTTCCAAAATTTCAGAAGATCTGTTGAAGAACAGTGCTAGCTCATATTAAGGACAGCACAATTCTATGTCCTTTTATTTTCTACTTCAAGTACATCTAGGCTGGGAGCTATGGTACCCAAAAGCTATCAAGTAGAACAGGAGCTGGGAACTGAACACCAGCTCAGAGCTAGGATCAAGGTAGCAGCAGTCACAGGGATGTTCTTGGCTACTTGGTTTCCTATCTCCTTCTCCTTAAACATTTGAAGCGTGCTCTGCCCTTCAGTGTTGGACAGGAATTTAGATTCAGGAACTAGTCCTTGGGGAAGAGCTTTTGACCTGGAACTTTCATTTTTCATGGTGAAAATAGATTACATCTATTTCTCAATTTAGAGCAATCACTAAATGGTTCTAGCATTACCTCATCAGAGTGGGGAACATAATAGTCGCCTTGATAGGGGTCTGTTGAAGCCAATAAATGAAAAACCTAGTCAAAGGAATAAATCTTCTTTCTGCGTCCTCAGCAGAGTTGCAAAATTTCAAAGAAAACAAAACAGATGAGCTAATCCAGAGAGGCCCGCCAATCATATGACAAGGAAATACTCCCCTAGGAAATCTCAATCTCCTATATGCTAAGGAGATGGAGGGATACTTATCACTTTAATAATATGCTGTAATTTTCCTTCCCAGGATCCTACTTTCTATGTAATCTCTTATGGAGTTGCTACCATGTGGCTGAATTTAGACTTGCCTTCTTTTCTCAGTTACTCAGAAAAATACAACTTTTCTTTTTCTTTCATCTTTTTCCTTCTGACACTGACCATAGCCTGCATATACCTTCTAGACACTCAGACTTTCTTACCCTTTATTTCAAGACCCCTCCAATCACCTTTCTACCAACTTCTTTGAAAAATCTCCAAACTCAAATTCATGATTTTCTCTCTGTGTCTTCTTTGTATCCTCCTTCCAGAACCTGCTGAAATTTACATCTGTGTGCCCTGGACACTTTTCTTTTTAAGGCTAATAAAATTGTCAAGTCACATTCTCTGTCTATTCTTAAATTATTTTATTAACCAGATAAGGTAACTTTGGAGGTGCCCTGGATTTCCAGTATATCCCGGTGGAATACCCCAAAATTTCTGCTTGTACTAGAAAAGGTAACAGAAATTATGTCAATGTCTTTATAATCACGAATCCTACTTCCATTTACAATAATATGGTAATATATATATGCTTTTATATTAAGTTTTAAAGTAAATGGAACATGTACAAAAGACAAATCTGTTCTCAGAAGCAGTGAACCATGTATCCCACTTAAAATATGTGTATGTTATGCATAAATTAATCTTTATTCTCTGTGATATTCTATTTGAATTCTTTAGCTCATCCTTACATTCCTACTGTCAATATTCAATTACTCATTTGGTATGGGAACAGCTGTGAGAATAGTTATAGGCTTAAGAATGTTTTCCTTCCTTCCTTTCTCCTGATTGGCTATTCTCCAGTGGAACACACTTCTTGTAACCATTGTACATGACAGATTGGTGTGTATGATATGTGGATAGGGACTGGACAATGAGTCTATCCATTGCAAATATTAACATAAATACAATAGTGCAACTCCCGGGTTGAAAACAGAAATTTGTCCCAAGACAAAGCTGTATTTATTCTGAAGCCTTAATAAAGTTCTTAAAACAATGTAAAATATTTAGGTAGTAAAGTTAATTCTTGTCTATCTTAAGAAGCCAAAGGATATTTCTAATTTTCCATCTGCCTTTAGGGGACTTGATGACTTGACTATTTACAACTCTATCACCACCCCCCTTTATTTACATTGACCCAATACAACAGTTAAAACAAGTTTGACGGAATTGCATCCAGGTGGAAGTATTTGCTCCTCCTTCCACTCCCGAAGCTTCGCACTCTCAGACAATGCGCTGTGTGTTTCCCTTTGGGGAGGGCTGGTACTGATTCCATGTATTTCTGCATCTGCAAAAATGTCCTGAGATGGAGAATGAGACTGTTCACAGCAGCGGATACCTAGCCACACATCGGCTTGTACATTCCTCTGTGTATAGAAATGTGTGACTTCAAGTCTTAGCACATGATGCTGATACTCATGTACTACTTAGGGCCTTTAAGGAGTGTGAGAGAGCACTGATGAGCAGAACCGTAATTTGTAGAGTAACAGTCTTAAAACTGTGGATTAAGAGTGACGTAAGAAAAACTAACACATAGATAGCATATAGAATGCATGCAATGCACTGATTGCATGGAAGTCCAACTTGTTTTCCAATTTGATACTTTGGGCTAAGAAACAGGAGTGCTTTTGAGAGGTTCTTCACTGGAAGAGAGAGGTGCAATATAGCAGCTGCAGAGGTTAGAAACCGACCCCAACCAAGGGAAAGACTCCAGAATGCTGCAACTGTGCAGTTTGCAGATCTTGAGACAGCTCCACAGGGCACAACAATCTCTCTACACTGTTGCTGGCCAGTCTCCTCAACAGCACTCTTCAACCCCCCCGCTTTGAAACTGGGGTCTTACCTTCTAGAATCTTTCAAGTTTCCACTTTTTTAGACATGTGAGATTTTTTTTTTCATCTCCAGAGTCTCATTGACACTCATCTCTAAGAGAAGGAATGTTTCAATTTTCAGGAATTTGTCATGCAATGATTTTCTAGTTAAACGTGTATTATTTGAGTATTCTACAATGCGAGCTTCAGAGCAGAAGCCTTTTATATTTTGTACATCGATAGTCGATAATTAAAGCATCATTTGTCAAAAAAAGATTACTTACTGTTTTCAGAAAGGTTCTTCTAGGAATATGTACTATTTGTTAATCGTCTGTTAAGTTCCAGAGTTCAGTTTTGAAATTGTCATCATAGTAAATTGTTACATATATTTGTCCTATATTATCAGTGTTGTTTAAATTCTTTGTGTTCTTGACTGTTCAGACGATGAAGCTGTCAGGACACCTTAGCTGAAACTATAGTGTGATCTTACAGCTAACAGCTGGTTGTGAAGGATTATCCACATTGATTTAAGCTAAATTTAGGAGTGTTAGTTACTAACAGTTTTGTGAATTTGAATCATAATTTTTTACAAAGTGGAG
>NW_026067986.1:6075659-6082840 GCF_014885135.2 Alexandromys fortis | reverse complement strand
TATATTTACTAAAATATAATGGAAAATAAAGCTAGCTATTCCTAATGTTTGACATTATGTAATAATGCATCATATAGTTCCAGGAAATAAGGCTGCTATGATTTAAATGTTCACAGCAAAATTGATACTGAAAATTGTATACCATCGTAGGTTTTTTTTTAAGAAGTCGATGTACTGATGCAGTCATAAGGTTGCCAAATTTCTACAAACACGGGTGAGAATAGAATCCTATACAACAGGCATGTAAAAGCTCCATAATCCTTTTCTTCTTCCTAACATTCATTTTACCTTCCTTCAACCATGGTCCTCTTAAAAGCACCAATTTTTCGGCACCTTAATGTTGATGTCCCAGATTTGAGAGGTATGGCTGTAAATATCTAGTGTTTATAAATTACCTTAAACTTTCTACACCAACTTTTAAGGCAATTAAAGAACATCTATGAGTCTAACGAGGAAAGAATATCTTAGTGGCAAATATTTTGAATGAAATTGAATTGCAGCATACTTACAGGGGCAGATTAGAGGGGCAATATGCCAATAATATAAATTGTGAAAATGAAGAAGAACAAATAAACAAACAAGAAATGACTATCAACCAAATACAGGCGGTCTACTAGGTTACAGCTGTCATCCTTGCCACCTTCCTTTTATCATCTCATTAAAAGTTGCAGAACACACATTATCATCAACGAGAAGCACACATTTAGAGCTATGTGGTCCACCTGTGGTGGAAATACTAAAACACACAATGTAGCACATTGGTCATTGAACTTATTTTGTGTTCTAAATTCTAGTTGCTACACCGCTCTATTTAATTATAATTTGATTTTAGTTGTACTTCACTATTTTTACTTCAAACTCAGATGCCTTCTCTTGTATTGCTGATAACAGCAGCAAAAACTGAGTAACCAATGAGGTGTGATAGAAAACATTAAAATCACTAGCAAGAATAGTAATAATCAATGCTACAGGGTAATACTTTTATTACTATAAAAACTATCATGAACTCAAATACCCTGAAAGTGACAAAATAAATAATTATTTGAACTTAATGATAAGAACAAAATATTTGCCCAAGTTAGCATTATCTCTGACACATCAATTTTGTCAAGTTTCCTAATAAATAAAATTAATTTAAAAGTAAAGAACACATTAATTGTAAAACATACTCGGAATGCATATTTTAGAGTGAGAGTTGTGTGGTGCGTGTTTCAAAACATTATTTGCAAAAGATATAATCAACATAAAAATTTGTTCATATAAACTCAGTTTTAGAGATGATGTTTAATATGAGGTTTTTTTATGTTAAGTTTTTAATCGTTTATGGCCATTGTAATCAAATATATATAAAATTAATTTTTAATTTATTTTTTGAAGATAGAGTAAAATCATTTTTATTTCATATACACATAATTTTGTCAACGAAAATTAGCAACTCAGTTACTCAAATGAGGGTTAAGTAAGACACACTATTTTCTCGTTAAATCCTTGAACAGATTGCTGCCATAGCAACAAACAGACCCACCGGGAGAAACCATTCAAGTTTCTATTTCTACAGGTGACTCCCACGCCCACATCTCTATTTTAGCCAATTCCATAACTAATTATTAGAACCAAAACAGAAATTGTTAGACATTCACTGGAAAGGATTGTCTGCCAAAGAGAATAAAGTTCTTAATTTGCATACAGCTCGTATGTTGAGAGTCACTTACTTGAGGTAGAATGCTGGTATTTGTCCCTCTCTTGGAATGGAATGATGATATTCCTGTTTGTTCTACTTTCCTTATTTCAGAACCATCTCTCTCTCTGATTTTTATACTACAGGTAATTAGCTGGAGTGTGTCTGAGAAACATTTTATGAAGCCAGATCCTCACTGGGAATGTCGCTAAGTTAGAGAATGTGTTCATAGCATGCTATTGTCTGTTTAATTTTCAAAATTACATAAATACTCTATTCAGAAGACAGAGCTTTGATGGAACCACCTTTTGAAGCGTCTTCTTCACTGATAAGCAAAGACAAAATATTTCTTTGAAGAAAAGTTTAGAGTTGGCTTTATACCATTGAAATCATCTGTTACCAATTAAAAGAAACCGGTACAAAATGACACATGTCAAGGACTCTTAATTAGAAATTTTATCCCTAGTTTTTGATCATTGTATAGCCTAATAACACTAAGTAAACTCACATGTACCACAGCAAGTAATTAGTGTGGCTAGAACGACAAAGGACGGTCATACTGTCACTCATGGCTCACGTTCTAGAAAAGAGTGCTGTCACATGTCACTCAGAGAAGACATGACAAAGATGCTATTTCATTTGGACCAGAGTCTCCCTTCTGTTATCCTAACTGCCATGCCCCTCAATACTTGACATGGGTTGTTAGATGTTCTCTTAGTTATGATCTGTCACATGATTAATGTATGGTAATGAGATTAACACATGATAATGATTAACACATGAAGATGGGAAATGGACAGACATGACAAAGTTGGATGTGTGACATTTTATGTGGGACGGTAGTTTCCCAAGGCCGTATTCTTTTTCCTGTGGATTCATTACAAACGTGTGCAGAGTCAACTTAACTCAGAAAGAACCAACACACAGTTTTGAGCAATCTTATTGTCTAACTGACCTTGGGATACACTTGCCCGTTGTCATAGTTTATCCACAGATCCACCTGAGATAGAAACTATTTTCTTCCTTCTTTTAGTTACTATATTTTGAGACTTTTTTCTTATTTAAACTTGAGTTACACCATAAGCAATAGCAACAGCTTATTTTCCTTGGAGTCTTTTAATTTTCTCATATCTATAACAAGCTTTCTAAACCTTTTAAAAACTGTCACTGATGTAAATACTTACAATTGTAAATAACTGTATGATTATGTTTGTATAATTTTATAATTGGAAATAAATAATTGTATCCTGAGTGGTAGAAGACAGAAATGCATTAGTAAATAATAGTATATATTTGTGAATAATAAATTAACTATTAAAATAAGTAAATAATAATGGTTTATAAGATACAAAGGATGAAAATAAACCTGAGGTTGAAAATCAGTGAAGAGTCCAAAGTAACAGGGAAACCATCCCTCGGTTCATATCCCTGCTAAACAGAATAGGATGGGCTATAAGAAATTACAGTATTTATTAACTGCTGGTTTAACAAAAAGGTTAAAGTTTTTGTCCTACCTACTTATTTGCATTTTTATACCAAAGATAATCCTTACAAAATTTGAGCATGGGGAGAATATGTAGCTATTTATTCATTCTTTGGATACTGACACATTAAGACACACTTGTGGAAAGATGAGTTTAAAGCATCCTCTGATATTGGAGACAGCGTGCAGCCGAGACCGAATTTTACATGGTCACTCTCTTGAACCAAATTACTGGATTATAGTTTTGCGATTCATATTACTTTTGCCATGCATTTGGATTGTATTGTTTTCATATATTTTTATTTTCTAAAACTCAGTAATCAGCAAAAATTCAATTAATTATCAAATGGCAATTATCTTTATAATTGAATCATGATCTGTGCATTAACAGTATCAAGAGAGATGCAAAGGAGACCCGCTACAGGGAAGTCTGCCATGGGTTTGGGCATGCCCATCATGGGATTAGGAGCAAGATAGCTGCAGGTAAGTCTGCTGTGGGGAAAGGCACACATATCCTTGGGATTAGATCTGAGCAACAAGTCAAAGCTGAAAGATAATTACACCTATATTTAAGATTCAATATCTCTCGCACAAAATTCACCTGATTTTGCGGAATGCAACCAGATGCTTCTTGTTATTTTTTAAAGTCTTGTTTATTCTAGAAACCTCTCATTTCATTTAATGGTTACAAGAGAATTAGAAGAAAGTTGTCTCAGAATAACTATGCCCTACCATCTTCTGGATACTAAATTTCAGTGTCCATACTTTTGCAGCATGGTGAGGTCTTCAGGGCTTACAGGTATTTATCTAACTTTCATTTTAATATGCACACTGACTAAATTTAGTGAGATCAGTTTCTCATTTAATGTATTTTCTGGTTATCGCCATGCTGAATGACAATTTTAGTAGCAGGTTATGCGATTTTTTTTCTGTTCATCAATACTCTAACAAAACATTTCTTGATTTAGACCATGAAAACTGCTTTCATCTTGGGTGCAGTAGCTAGGGTAGTTTCAAAGTGTCTACTCAGGAACGTGTGTTGTGAGCTTGATGTCCAGTGTAGTGATGTATAGATCTTTAGAAGATGTAGTGGGGGATGATTTGTGTAACAGGGCCTGTATCTTAGTAGTCCTCCAGACTTTAGCCCAACTGACTCCATGATGGAAGTGCTATTAGGCTGTAGAAGTCAGTCTGTAGACAGAACCGCTTGCCAAAACTAAAACAAAGACCTAATCCATCAAAGTCCATATCGTTCTGAAAAAGTCTCTAAGTGTACTAACCTTGCTTTTTTGGGGTTCTGTAGTTCTGCCTCTGGCTAACTATTCTTGCTCACTGAAGTATATAAATCCAGCACACAACTTTTGTGCTTAAAACCTCATGAGAAAGGCTTGGGATCTTCGACACCACACTTGTACTCACCAGAAGGCTAATAAACACCTTCTAATTGCCTAATCCCAGGTCTGAGCAGTCTTCTCTGATGGGCACTATACATGATTAGGTGACTAGGGACACATCTTTGAAGAGATACAGTTGTTCTCAGGGGATTCAGAGTTAGCTGGGAGGTTAGTTGTTCCTACCCTCTCCTATTCTCTGTCTTGTCATGAAATCTTTTTCTATTGGATATATTCCTTGATCACACCATCAGTCACAAGACCTTTCCCTGAGTCAAGGTGCTCTAAGGCTGGTGCTGTTCCCTCAGTCCTGCAAACTCAGGAACCCAATCCATCTCTCGTCTTTATAATGTACTCAGCCTTAGGAATTCTGCTGTAGTAACACAACATAGTTGGCATTCCATTAATATTTTCTACTACAATAAATTGTCTCAGCTCAGTTTGTTAGTAAATTTACTTTGGAAAACTTTGATTATATTTTTTCGATAATTTTAGGGATACATGCTTGTGAATTCTATGCAAAGCCTTCATATGGTAGGAAATGCAAACATATTCGCACTAGTTTTTCAAAGGCTGGAACTTTATGTTCCCACTTATCTTTGTGTATTTGTATTCAATTTATCAAATATATTATCTTGTAATACGTTTCTATTTATTCTTATTTTAGAACATAGGGTAAATATTCATTTCTTCTCCAAAGTTAGTGAATATTTCATTGTTAGATTTTGACCTTTATTATAAATATTCTGATGACATATTAACTATTATTTATATTACAAGTAACAATGAGTAATGAATATTTAACTTTAAATCTCATATTACACAATTTAAGCCAGTGATTTACATACATCTACATATATAAAATCATATGGCTGTGTAATTATGTATGTATACATACGTAGTTTGTATCACGTGCATAGATAGTATGATTATTTGTAAACAAATACAATTCATTATTCTTGCCTAGATAGAAACTCACCTTCAATGCTTGACTTTGTCCTTCTAAGCCACTCCCCTTATGATTCTGGAAGAAGTGCACATTCACCCTCTATGTTTACCCTAGAGTTTCTTCTCTGGAGAGTACTATTGTCATCACACAAACAATCAGTTCGCAGAATCCAGTTCAAGCTTCTGAGGAGTCAGCTGAAAAACTGGACCTGCCTTCCATATTTTATGAGAATTTTTATTAAAGCACTGTCTGAGATGCCTTATTTTTTTACCATTGAAAGTTCACATTTCCTTTCAGACGGTCACGATAGGTAAACTAAAGTTTAAATGTCTTTTATAATTAGGAAGATTGCCCAGAAATTCATATAACACTGAGGCAAATCAATTGCGTCTGCTCAAATTACATAAGAAAAGATTTTGATTCTCAATACCTTGTGGCTCTCAGGATGAGGGATATACACGCTCAGTGAAGCTGGATGCAGTGTTCCGTACTGGCTCCACATCGGAGTGGTCTGCAGCCGCTGAGAATCCACCTACAAGGGTCTAAAGAAAATGTAAAGCTCTTGATTCCCTTGAACCAAGTTCAATCTCTGATGTTCTCCCTATTCCTTTCTGATGTTGCACCCACAGGATTGTCTTGATATCTACAAATTCAGTCCAGTCAATAATAGATCATTATTGAAAACCCAATATTCTTTAATGTCCTTTACGTGGTTTCTCTGGTCAAGTGCAACAAATAGAAAATGACGCCCAATAACTTCTCTCGGGAACTTGTTTGAATTGATCTTGAAGAAGTTTATAATACAATACTTATTTTTCAAATAAAAGAGCTACAGATGGGGAGAGGCTTGTTTCCAGTCCTTGTAAATTTAAGAGGAAAATGTGTTGCTGCCATTGTCACACTCTAGATCAGTAAATGAAAATAATATCAATTACTTTGATTAATGTTAATGGAGACATAACTCATTAAATACTATAAATTTAATTATTTGACTTCTACTTCTAAACTATATATTAGCAATAAATGCTGGCTTTCATTTGTAATTGTAATGCCAAGGCATGAGACTTGCTGTGAATTCCGGTCTAGCCTGAGCTGTGGATAGACACTAAAGCTCAGGAGAAACAAGGTAAATATAAATCCTAATCATATGAAGTTTGGAAACTTTTATGTTCTCTTATTCTTCTAGAAAATTAAAATTCTTTATCAGGCCAGTCATATTCTTCTCTACCTTAGTTAATTTCACAAAATGCATGTTTTCAATGATTAAAATGTTTTCAAACAAAATAATGTCTTACAGCTTAACCAACTTCAGATACAGTGTCATTTATTTTATTAGTGATGATAAATAAGTTATGACTTTAATACCAAAATATATCATGGTGTTCATGGTATAAACATAGTAGTAACCAAGAAATTTTTCTGAAAGGATAGTTAAATTGTGTTTAATATACACACACACACACACATACACACACACATAGGAAACTGATTGATGACTAAAGTATTTTGGAAAGATTCTGAGAGATGGTTATAACACTTCTCAGTTTACATTATTTTGAAATTTTAAAGTTGTTTTCTTAATAACTAGTTAAAATTGTTGTACCATCACTGGGCATTATTGAGTTGATGCATTAATTTTATAATTAATTTATTAAAAATACTTTCATGTATCTTGGATAC
>NW_026067986.1:6043199-6075621 GCF_014885135.2 Alexandromys fortis | reverse complement strand
GAAGGAAGGAAGGAAGGAAGGAAGGAAGGAAGGAAGGAAGGAAGGAAGGAAGAAAGGAAGAGAAAGTGAGGGATGGAGGGAGACAGGAAGGAAGAAAGAAAGAGGAAGGAAGGGAGGGAGGGAGAAAGGAAGAAAATGAAAGAAAGAAGCAATGGAAAGAGGAAAGAAAGAAAAGGAAGGAAAAGCCATGCTTTCCTCCCACATTTAAAAAGAGTGTGCCTTATTACAGAGGCAGATGAAGCGATGCCTGGCATTAGACTCTCTGAGGAACACTAACAGTAAGAAAAACACATTCATATTAAAGACATTTATATAATTTTCAGAGAGTGGCAAGGTCTCTAAATACTTATTCTTTTTTGAGATACAGTAGATTTGTGACCATAAATTTTATTTACAACAGAGGCTGTCTTCTATAACTTCTCGGCTTTACTAAAAGTTCATGAACTTACAGTAATTTGATTCAAGCCCTTTAAGAACAAATTAATCACAATAGAATAAATAGAAAAAATAAAGGGATTGTTTTTTCGGGGGCAGCAGCATCTGGTAGAGTACATTTTGGAAACAGATTTAAGTAGAATTGAATGCCACTCAAAATAAATTTTCCTATCTATACTCAGCATATCTCTTAAAGCTATGATTTCAACTGATATTAAAAGTTCTATTTTAGAAGGTTTGTAGGCGACAGAATGAATACATTTGAAGTGAGAAATAAAGTCACAAGATTAAAGTATACTCTTTCTTTTTAATTAATTAATTAATTTCAAAGCCATCTTCTCTTATTTTTACATACCAATGCCAGTTCCCACTCCCTCCTTTCCTCCCACTCCCCCACCTCCTTGCCATCCCATCCCACATCCACTTGTCAGGGAGAGTAAGGTTTCCCATGGGGAGTCAACAAGTGTAGCATATCACTTTGAGGAGGGACCAAGGCCCTCCTCACTATCTCTAGGCTGAGCAATGTATCCCTCCAAAGAGAATGGGCTTCAAAAAGCCTGTGCGAGCAGTTGGGTTAAATCCTGGTTCCACTGCCACTCTTTCAATAAAGGAAATTTGTACATGCTATCTCATAAATGCAGTTGCATCACTAATTTAAGCAGTGGCAAAATACACATAGGAGAGTACAAAATTTAAATGGAACATTGGATTTATTTTTAGACAAAGCACTTTCATTTTTATATAATTAAGGCACCCATCCATCAAATGACATAATTGTCTGGAAATATTCCTTCGATAAAGGACCTAGTCCCTGACAGGACATAGTAATGGAATCTACTTATGCACAATTGGTTCATCTTCTGCTTCTGCCTCTCCTGAGCAGCTACAGGAATCTGTGTGTGTGTGAGTGGTCACATATATTCTAATTGTGTATTTTTATGCTTTACCAATTAATCTCACACTATTACATGATTTTTATAGTTTCTACATTTTCCATTCAGTACACATTATCATAAATATGACAGATACTATACATCTTCTTTGATGTACAGATACAACTACAAAGAGTTAAAGCAGAAAGTGAGTTTCAATTATCTAATATGTTTAGAGATTAAGTACACATAAATAAAATTCTAAATCATCTAAGTGACTTAGCATAAAGGCATATTAACCTGTGAATATAACAGCGGCTTCCCTCAAAATGGGTATAAAAGTTATTCACTATGATAATAATATGTAACAGTATATTTCTGAACAATTGAAAAAAATTGTAGTAAAATTCAAAGCTAATTGAGTAATATTTATGCTTTGACAATTCATGTAGAGATAAATTCTGTTCATGAATTAAAACCACACTGGACTAACAGGAAGACAGAAGAGAACACACAAAATATCTTAAGCAAGTACAGGATTCTTTAGCATGAAATGCAATGGTCTGGCAGCAGTAAAAGTGTCTTCCTGAGTCAGAGATGAGTCAATCTACATATTTTTATAAGACAACATTCCAGACACTGGAAGACTAGATTAATGAATGCAAGTGGTTCATATGTGTGTATTTTTGTCTCCTTTCCTTTGCTGCTTCCTGCTTTTTCAACTTGTTGGTTTAGTGGCTGCTCCAATGAATGCATCTTCTTGGACCTCTTCAGCACAAGGATGTGACAAAGACAAATGTATGCAAAAGATGCTACTTTGAGGAGAATAATAAACACTTAAAACAAATAAAATACTTAAACTTATCCAAAGTTGTCATTATAAAAATAAACACATTACAGCTTCAATATACTTGTTCATAATGTTATAATTTGGCTTCTAAATTCGCATCTTACATCTATTAATAGGGCATATCTTTGTGGGTTTTTCTTTTTTTTTTTCAAGACAGGGTTTCTCTGTGGCCTTGGAGCCTGTCCTGGAACTAGCTCTGTAGACCAGGCTGGTCTCGAACTCACAGAGATCCACCTGCCTCTGCCTCCCGAGTGCTGGGATTAAAGGCGTGCGCCACCATTGCCCGGCTATCTTTGTGTTTTGAAAAATTATAATTTCCACTAACTCAGAAAATTGCCTCAAATCATCAGCCTGAATACCATTGTTGCATTGAAGTAATCTTCAAATATTTAGAAATCTTTAATATTATAACAGAATTATATAAGGAAGTTTTTTTCCTTTTTTCAATCTTCACGATTTTTCATTCAATATATCCTTTCCCATATTTCACGTTGAAGATCCTCTACACATTATTACGCATGGAAATTACAAGCTCATGCTCTTTGTCTTTCTCAAAAAACAAAACTAAACAGAAACAAGCACCTTTCAGGTTGTGTCTCATGTGTAGGAGTAGATGAAGAACAAAAAAACAGATTCATGTTCTTTGAGTGTTTTATTTTATTTGGGTTTTGAGATAATTTCTCCTGTCCCTTTGGGTGTTTCTGGGTTTTTTTGTTTGTTTGTTTTTTGTTTAGATTTGTTTACTCCTGTAACATTTGTGCCATTATTACACAACTATATCCTGAAGGTAAGCCACTGCTTTTGGTTGACACACTCATAGCTGAGCAATATTGATGAAGGAATCTTTAAAAGACTTTTGGGATTCCTGCAATTTGTATTAAAAATCAATAAGAGAACTATTGTGCACACCACTGCCAATTTGAAAAAAAAAAAACAATGGAAATAGTTACTTAAAGTATTATCAAGATTCCAAACCAGAAATATTCAAGCTATTGAATTCTCTCGCTACTTTTAACTATATTTTCAATATTTATTCATAAAATAGTCCTGTATTTCAGGTGAAATTATATTTAAATAAGTGCAGAAATATTTTGATATTTGGTTTACATTTTCTTGAGTTTTAGAAGCCTATATACTCAGTGAACAACAGTTCTGAGTAATATTCATATGTGTATGTTTATCTTGTTAGTCATGACATCATCAAGCAGCAGATTTCAAATTCTGAATGTTGAACAACTATAAAAGTCATATATCATCTTGGCGGTATTGGCACACACCTTTAATCCCAGCAATTGAGAGGCTGAGGCAAGTGGATCTCTGTGAGTTTGACGCCAGTCTGATCTACAAGAGCTAGTTCCAGAACATGTTCCAAAGCTACACAGAGAAACCCTGTCTGGAAAAAGCAAACAAAGTAACAAAAGTCATATAATAATAAATTTTGAGAATGTTATTCTGGATTTTTCTACTAACACAATAATAACTTTGTTACGTATTCAGAATTCCTTTGTTTCAAAAAAAAACAAAGACACCTACTGGTATGTCCACCTGATTTCAGCAGCACCTTCAGAAAAATAAAAAATTGTAAATTACTTTTTAATGTATTTTCATCTTGTAATTGCGGGAACCAAGATCATCTTTGTTTAATGATATTCACTAGGGACAAGATAAATGTTCTTAGTTTATGATAATTATTCTGTGGAAAATTTAGCATTGCCCTAGAAAAATCTGTTGAGTAGACTCATATAGCTTAGAAAAGACGGCATCATACCTCAGCCTGCTGTCCAGGGAGTGTAAAAAGGCACATTGCCAGCTTCACCGGCTCTGACCATCACTGATGATGGCCATGATCATCGACACTGCCACCACACGGTGCCTGCCTGTTCTGGGCACAATTTAGCTGGTTTTATCTTGAGTCGGTATTTATAACATTTGTATACGTAATGTTCTGTTAGGTCTTTCATTTTCCTTCAGTTTTTTTTTTTTTTGGTGTTACTTTCATTTACACAAGACTGATTATTTCTCATCAAAATAACATAAAAATAGCTTTTTATAAACAATGAAAGAGATGCAGTTAGTCACATCGAAAATATGCATATGAATATTTTAACTCATTTTTGCATGCATACTAGGAAGACTATCATTCTTCATCTAAAGTTATTTTTCCTTGGCTATTTTACTACCTTTACTAGACTTTATTTGATAGGATTTTGTGACACTCTGTTTTTATAAGATCTGGAAGTTTAAAAATTCAATGAGTACAAAAATTAGATATTTAAAGATATGTATGGGTACCTGTTACAGATCATAAATTCCTGTGTGTGTATATGGTTAACAGTACAGGTCATAGCATCATTTACTAAGTATGTTCATTTGATGCAAAATTACCTACAGGGTCTTATGTAATGTAATTATATTCATATCATATCTCTTTAAATCCTGACCCCCCCCTCCACCAAAACATCCTGAGGCCTGTTACCTAGAAAGGCCAGGATTCAAAACTCAGCACTAACAAAGAAGAGAAAAGTGTAGCTGTAATCACATTGTGGACTAACTAGAATTCACATTGATACCGTTTCTGCTTTACAAGATACTCTTGATCAATAAATATGGAGCGAGGGAGAGACAGATCAGCAATAACAGACATTATAAAATAAATTATAAGCAGATAATCAGGTATTTTAATGCCCAATATTGTATTATTTCACATTTTCTTGCTCAAAGCCATGAGAAAAAGTACAACATACTTCAACCGATTGAACTGAATTGATGAATTGAATTGATTCAATTGATGTGTATTTAAGTTGGTTTTGCCTCCTTACCTACTCTTGCCTACTCTAAACAGCTAATTTTTAGGTTTCAGAGTTTGTTCTACCAGTGATAGCATAAACAACCAAGGCAGAGGCAATGCACAAAATATTCTGTGCATTACCAAATTACATGCATTTGTCGAATAAGAGTGGAAAACAGTGAATGTTTCTGATCACTATATTATGATGACTCAAAGCTGAGAAAACAAGAGATAGGGCCAGTGAATTGGCTGAATTAGCTGAAGGTGGTTGGACCTGAGTTTAATCCTGGGGACCTTCATGATGGAAAATAATAAATGACACCCTAGAGTTCTTTGTTGTTCCTTGACCTAAACACACACACACACACACACACTTTTGACAGACCCATACCCCATCACACACTGACATAAATAAAAATGCAATACATTTTTTTAAAGAGGAGCAGAGTAATAGAGGTATAAATTTTGTTTTTATTATTAATAATTCCTTAGAGGGACAAAACCAGCATAATATCTGTTTATGTCACCACATCTACTAGCCATCATATCTGCAAACACATAAATTTATCAAGAGAAGAGGTTCAAATAAATACAGAGAATCTGTACTTCCCAGATATGGCGTCTGGAAATGCAGACCTAGAACAAACAGTGGCCTCACAAAACCAAAAGCTGAGTACTAGGCAATAACCATTTGGTTCTAAGATAAAGACCTCCTGAGATTCTGGAGCTGTGATTTGTGCCTGTGTGAGAAGGGAAGTTATCCATCTCTTTTTTCTTCCAGGCACGGGAGATTGGAATTATCTCGTTCCAAAACAATAAGGGTGGGTTTTTCTCACTTAGGCCCAGATTCAAGGGATATTTTTAGAAACCATGCTTTTCCAGTTTTGCGGATGGCTGTTATCCCTATGAAGTTCCTGCAAATACTGATCACACATTTGATCCATTAAAATTTCAGATCTCCAGGGTGATAGCTAATAAATCACTCTACCAACTTTTTGAGTACTTTATATCTTTAATCTTAGCATGGTGTAAAGAAGAGGGATTAAATTTCAATTATTGGTTGAGCTCCACAAAATAAGAAATAGATAAATGCATAAATGATTTTATTCAATTTAATTTAACTTCTCTTTTAAAAACTTGAAAGCATATGTCCTTGGTCTTACTATGCTTGTACTTCAGCAGATGTAGGTGACACTAAGAAGCCTATTAGTGAAAATTGTTTAATTGGCATTACAGAATACCATACAATATGATGGCACTATGTATTCTTCAAATTATTGAGACAGGTAAGATTTAGGAAGCACAGTGCAAAATCTTAGTAGTATAAATTGGACTAAGGATGAAAGCATTTGGAGAAACTATTGAACTAAGGAAGTTTTAGTCACCGAGCAATAAAAGAGAAAAGAAACAACAAAGAACGAGAATTCCTAGAATCAAAACCTTGACATGTTCCTGAATGGTAACAGCAATGTCAGCTGATGTTTTTTCTAGGTTCTGGAGAGGCAGTGAGATGAATATTCTAGCAAATGTTCTAGCACTTAATGCACACAGGTTGTCTGAACCTTGGACATCTTCCAAAGATTTTAACATCAGGAAATTACAAATTAAATGTTAAAAATGCATTTCAGGCTGTCGTAGATATTATTGTAACCTCTTCCATCACAATATAAGACTTGATTCCCCACAGGAATGATTTAAGCAAAACCCAGCAGAAAATCAACTTTTTGAAAACAGACCAATTGTGTTATGATCCTGCAAGCTTTTCTCTACCTGGGACAGCCCAGCCTTTCAGCATACAGCTGCTACAGCATCTGTCTCAATATGGTCTGTGTTCACTGTCTCCTTCTGTGCTCCCTCTCCCCTGTGCTGTTTGACTGTTTACAGATCAGGGCTCAGTATCAAATTAGAGCAATCTCTAGCATTCTTAATGTAGAAAAACAAAGGTTTAATGCTTCCATAACAAAACTCCTTGTGACTTTGGAGACCAAGGATTTATAGCACAAAATTTTACTGATGTACAAGGGCATGTTGCAAACATGGTCACCTATGTATTTTAAGAGCATTATAGTCTTTCATTTGATAATGTTGTCTGACATTGCAACTGTGTTCCCTTAGTCCTTGGGCTTCTCTTTCCAAACCTTTAAATGCCTCATCTTTTCTCTTATTTTACTTCTAAACATCCAGAACTCTAACCATACGCCTTAACTACAGAGTTCACCTTTGTTTCCTGCCACGTCTGGTCCTTCTGATCTGATATTTCCTAATATTCTTCCTGTGTAAATTCATTAACCCTTACCATTAAATGACCCATAGTGTAATATCTACAGGTGCAATTAATCACCCAAAGATAAATTATTTGAATGACAATTAGATGTGTGTCATTTTTAAAACTCAAAACACCTGATGAATCAAAAACAGTATTGATAATATAAAAAAAAGAGGCAAAAGATGTTAAAACCAGCACCACATAGAAACAGTCTCAAGACCAAAAATACATTGTGTGGGGGGGTTAGATGTCATGTTGGACAACTTCTTTTCTTCCTTCTTCATAACCTTGTTTGAGAAAAGGTCTCTCCTTACCCCTGGGATTCCTCTAGAAGACCAACAAGTTTGTCAAGCTCACTCTATAGAAGTGCTTATCAACCTGTGGGTCACAACCCCTTTGGGAGACAGAATGACCCTTTCACAGAGGTTGCCCAAGACTACATGGAAACACAGGTATTTACATTACAATTCATAACAGAAGCAAAATTTATTGTTAATATATTGATCTGAAACAAATTTTGTAGTGGGGGGCCATCACATCAGGAGGAGATTATGAAAGGGTTACAGTGTTAAGAAAGCTGAGAACCACTCCGCTATATATGTGTGTGTATGTATGTATATATATACATATGTATATATGCACACATACATATATATTAAAATATATACGTGTGTCTGTTCCAATATCCTGACCCAGTGTTTTCAAATATTTTTCATGATCAATTTCAGTGAAAATTTTAAACCTTACCTACGTATCACACATGGAAATTTTACTATCATTGAGATCTTGTTCATGGGCTATTGCTTATCAGTGCTTTTTATATCAATGAAATAAGATTATTTGTACCCATGTTCCCAATTTATTCAGTAGTTCTTGTCTTTTTCTATTTCCCATGTAGATTACATCTATGTATGTCTCTCTTAGTGTCCTCATTGTTGCCTAAGTTTTCTGGGATTGTGATTTGTGGGCTGGTTTTCTTTGCTGTATGTCTTAAAACCACTTAAATATCAAATGTCTCCATTTGTTGCCTCCCATCTGATATTGGGGACCCTGCAGAAGAGGGGGAAGAAAGATTGTAGGAGTCAGGGGGCTGGAAGACTTCAGAAGAATATGGCCCACTGAATCAACTAAGAAGAGTTCACACGGGCTCACAGATATTATATCAGCAAGTTTCAGTCTACATGGGCCTACATGGGTCTCTGATAGGTCTTTGCGTATATGCTATGGCTCTTATCTTGGTGTTTTTTGTGAGACTCCTAAAGTCAGAATAGCTGTTTCTCTAACTTTCTGCCTCCTCTTGAGACTCTTAATCCTATTGGCTCCCCTTGTCCAACTTCAATATGCAGGTTTTGTCGTCTTTTATTGGATCTTTTTTCTTTCCTACATGGCTGTCAACTTTTGGAGGCTTGTTCTTTCCTGATGAGAAAACTGAGGGAGTGTAAATCTTGGGTGAGGAAGTTAGGGGGATTAGGGAGAAGTGGAGGTGGTCAGAATGTATTATATGGGAGAAGAATCTGTTTTCAATTAAAAATTAGAAAATCTGGAGCTAGGATAACTACTATAGAATTTAACTTATAATATCAAAGACTGTTTAAGAGTAATTTCCAAGGGCTTAGTTTGGGAAACATTTCCACGTATTGCTACAGTAGAAGATCATGAAGTGTATTCTCCTAAACCTAGAGAATCATTGAGGGAGAGAAAACAAAAGTAACTATTTCCTGCCAATAATGCAGAACTGAGCGAAGAGGAAATTATTGTAAACAATAAAAGGATATCACTCCTCCATTGTGAAAGATGCTTTTCAGTTAAAAAAAAGTTCTGAGAATTTTTGACATCCATCTTACTCATTTCAATTCTACTAATTTAGTTTGCTAATAGCAATAAATCCATATTAATAAAAATCATCAAACAAGTGCATGACAGTTATTACCTATTAAGGAAAAAGTTAAGATCTTAGTTTAAAGCCTGCTCCCACATGGCACTTAAAGAAGCAAAAGTGTTTTGGTGTATGATTGAAAGGTGCATTCTTCCTCAATCAGAAGACAAAATCCTGTATCCAGTCATTATTAACCAGAAAGAAATGGAACACTTGTGATAACTCTTGCTGTTTGACTACCAGAAAGAAAAGCTGTGAGCATTGATGTTTATGGAAACGAATACAAATTAATTTCTTTCACATTGAGATCCGGATAACAAGAAGCAAATACATCAGCTAGCTTCTCAAAGATATCCTGAAGTCCTTTTAGGTTATCTTTGTATTCACTGATAAGTTCTGCAATTTATTCTGGCAATTACCTGAAATACGTTTTCAGTCCAAGGCATAATTCTCTTCATATATTATAAAAAGTTAAAATATTAAATGGATAGAACTCAAATTGTAAATGAGATACTACAAAAATATAAAATTGAGTATTAAAAAAAAAAAAAAAAACTAGTGCTCCAGCCAACAAACACGACTAAGCAGAGCTCACAGAAATAGAAGTGGTGGTCAGAGCCTGCATGGGTTTTCACTAGGCCCTCTTCCTATATGTTATAGTTGTTAGCTTGGTGTTCTTGTGGAAATCCTAAAAGTACGAGTGGGGGTGTCTCTGGCACCTTTATCTGCTCTTGAAATCCTTTTTGTCATACTCGGTTGTTTGCCCAGTCATAAGGGTTTGTGCCCAATGTTATTATAGCTCTTTGTGCTGTCTTTGGTTGATATCCTTTTGAGGTCTACTTTTCTCTGGAGTGAAACAGAGGAGGAGCGATGGGAGATGAGGTGGCTGGGCAGCGTGAAGAAACTACAGTTGGGCTGTAATCTATGAGGGAAGAATTTTTTAAAAGGATTAGATTAAAAGACAAATCAACAAAACCCCCAAACCCAGTGTTCAAGCTACCTAAATTTCACTTGAGTTTTAAATTTTATTTTAGAAAATTAGAATATAATAAAAGTATAAAGTAGAGAATAGAGATGGAGTAACCAGGGAGAACTTGGAAGGTTCTAAATGTTTGGGAGAAAATGTCAACATCAGTCACTTAAATATTGTGTTAAATATAGATTGAACCCATAGAAATTCCTATTCACTTGCATAAAGTGTGTATGAATGTACCATGTGACTTCTATATGAAACACGAGAGACTTGAAAGTTTAATCTGATTTACATACAAACTGACAAAGAAGTTAAATTATCAGTACAAGTGTTATCATATAACTTATTGCCAAACTTTATACCTTTGGAGGATCATTAGGTGCAAAATTAAAACTGACAACAGAAAAAGAAAACTATGTAACCGATGGCTGGAACATCCCGTGCATGGGCCACAAACAATGTTACAGACAAGTTTTAGATTAATATGCCCACTGTAGCTTCATCTTTTCTAAACATTATTTAAGAAGTTCTGCCAGAAACTGATAAGCATCAATGGATGGACTTTTTGAAGCTACCTATTGTTTCTTGATTCTCTGGCATCAGGCTGATATGAGTGTCCATCAAAGGGTCTAAATATTATTCCCCCATCATCAACAGAAGTGGATGAGTTGCAATATTTTGTTATTAAAAACTGGAGTCTGTTTCAATGAATTGTTTTCCCATGAATATTTTTTCTACAAAACCTCAAAGTTTAGACTTTTGTTCCATTAGAAATGCCAAAATTTCAATTTGAGCTCCTGTTTAATTTAATTTTTAACTAAGAAAAAATAGAGCAGTTTTGCCTAGTATTGAAGTTAATTGTGATGCCTGAACATTAACAGTGATTCAGATCAAAGATGCATAAGGAGACAAGTAAGACAAATGATGGGTATCTTAGATATACAAGTGATAAATGAAGTAATAAAGGAATGGGATGCTTTAGTAGTGAAAACAAACAAACAAACAACAAACACAAAAGGCTATATGGTTGGAAATCTATATTAAAAGTTTTGCATGTGTTTGCCTGTAAGTGCATATGTGACGGTATGTGATCATGTCTGGTGGTACTGTGTACACTTAAGCACACATGTGTAGGTTAGAGATAGAAGTCAGATGTTTTCTGTAGTCATGCTACACCATAGCTTTTAATTTAAAACATTTCAATTAAATTTAATTTTGACAGATTCACACACATACAAATTCATTCTAATTATTTTCTACTTATTATCTACCCTCTCTTATACTTCACACCTTTGTCAAATTTCTCTCTTTCCTAAAAAAAAAAAATTCATTACCAAAGTTAATATCTGTAACTTTGGGGAGACATGGTCTCTCGTTGAACCTGGAGTTCACTGGTTCCATGAAGGTGGCTGCCAGAGAGCTCCAGGGATGCTTGTGTCTCCACCATCAACCGCTGGACATTAGCTCACAGATGCTCACTGACATGCCCAATTTTCACATGACTTCAGGTGATCGAAACCCTCGTTCTCATAATTTCATGACAAGGAATTTACTGATGGACCCTGTCGCTAGCCCTGTATTCTGAAAATTTAGTTTAATTCCTGAAATGTCCCAGTTATATTTGTCTCTGATTATTGGGATGTTCTTTTACAACTTAAAGGTGATTTCACCTTGTATTTCTAGCACACTTGCTCTACCCCTAGAGTTCTAGCTTATTTGTCTTTTCATAGTGACAAACTGGTTTATTTTGTGTTAAGAAGACAAGGTATTGTTGCTTTACTGTTAAATCTGTGACTTGTCCTATTAGTAAAGAGGTCGGGTTTAATAAAATTCAGGCTTCGTAAAGCTGGTCTGATAATTGTGGAGAAATAAGTGCTTGAGGTAAATATAAATCCCTAGTTAAATTTAATGAATATGAGAAACATAAAGCGTTTGAGGAAACCTCTTGTTGCAAAATCAACAGGTATGTAATATGTATGTACAGAGTCTATGTTGTGATCTATTCCCTAGTGGCAAATTAATTAAACTCAGGAGTCAAATATGTTATTAGAACTGTGGATTCAATGAAATTAAAATTTTAAGTATTTCTTGACATTCTTAAATGCCAGGAGGCTTTGTAATAAAAATTTAAATAATAATGAATATACAATATTATAGAATCTACATGATGCAAGATAAACAAGGTGATCCTGGAGGTAGCAAAGTATCCCAGAAAATTAAATTTTTTGAATGAATGACTTTTACGTTTGCTTTCTCTGGGAGAAGTGGAAGTCAAGCTGAGCAATAAGAAATTCATTAAATTGAGCATCTCCCTAGCAATAATAGTCCCATCCTTTTCTTATTCTCATTTAAATTACAACCTGTTGTTCATGCGATTGTGCATTGAATGTGCACACCAACGTTTAGACCATGTTGTTGGTGTCTGACTTGTTACTTTTCTGGAAAAATAATAACTGTCACCAATTCTGAAATAGAGTATCCTCTGATTAAGATTGTTTCTACATCTTCTCCTAGGACAACTGAAGTAACTGTGGCACAGAATTGCTGTATGACCAAGTATGGTTCACTTATTTCTGACTCTTATGACTAAAGGTGTGTCTTACATGGAGTTGTCACAAGGCTCTAGAGATTTGTCATACCTTGGGATACAATTTTCACAGTTCCCTTTCTCTCTGGTTGGCAAGGAAATCATGATCATTTTTCATTTCTTTTCACACTTTAAAATCATCGCTATCTATGCTATCTTGTTGTCCATAAGGAACCAACGTTCTGTCAGATATGAATATTAACAAAATATACTCTTTACCACTACTCTTTGAGGAGGAAAAATATAGATGAAAATAATTGCTCCTTATGTGAATTTCATTGACTTCCTGGGATTTCCGTTTTGGCTCAGCAAATAGGAAAAGGATTAAAGGTCACCAAGCTACATGTGAATATTTTTTTTTCTTACCAAGAACCTATATTAAAAAAAGCTAACAAAACTATGATGATTTAATAAATATACCTCATTTATTTTGATGACTCACAATTTTTGCAAACAAGTGAAACCACTGTATTGCTCTGGACTTAAACACGAGTAACAAAGTAAAAGATTTTGTAATTTTCTCATTTCCCAACCACTCGCACTGGAGAACTTTTCCCAAGGATCAAGAACATCCAGTGCTTTAGGAGACAGGTGTTGTTGGAAGCAGGTACATGGAGACTTGATCCTTCTCAGTTTCTTGATTGTGCAGAAACTCAATTCACATAATGTATTTTGATCATGTTTCCTGGTCCCCCAATTCCTTGCAGGTCCTACCTACCTTCTTATCAATGTCATTGGATGTACTTTCTGTCACTATAAAAAAACAAATAAATCAAAAGACAAAACAAACAAAAATAAATGAACACAAGATGAAAACCTACTAAAAAAGTAGAAATCAATCTAAACAAGCAACTGACTAATGAGACAGAGAATGCTGAAATAAAGTGGAAGGGAAGAGAATGTCTATAAAAGTCGCCCCGAGCTCATTCTGTGTCCTTCATATACTGCTGGAAATTGGGCATTCCCTGAAGTTTTAATCAATGTACCCAGTGACACTCCATTGGAAGAAACTGATCTTTTTCTTTATCAGCAGGTATTAATTGCAAATAGCTAATTGGTTAGATGTGAGAGCTCTTCCTGCTTTCAGTGCTGGGACCCTGCCTGGCTTTGACTTGTGCAGAACTTACACATTCCGACACAAACTGAATGAATTCATATGTTCCCTAGTTTTACTGTGGTTGGAAGACAGCTTTCTTGGAGTCATCCAATATCTTTGGCTTTCATCTTTTTGCCTCCTTTTCCTCATAGATCTCTGCGCCTTGAGTTGAAGGTTTAACGGAGGCATCTCTTTTAGGACAGAATGCACCAAAGACTCACACTCCCTGCATATTGTGTAGTTGTTCGTCTGTGCACTGGTTCCCATCTACTGCAACGAGAAGTGTCTCTGATGATGGCAGAGCTAATAAACACTGATCTATGGGTATATGAGAATGTTGTTGAAAGAATTGTGGCTGTGTGTATTTGAGTGTGTTTGACTTTTATAGTTTGTTTCTTCTGCCTTTTGATTTGTTTGCTTGTTTTATTTAATGACGCAGAAAGAACATAAAGTCACATGCAGTGTTACCAAATAAGAATAGTAAGTTTTCCTCTAAACCAATGACCTATCCAGTCTCAGGTTCATGGCTACTTCATCAGTATCAGAAATAGGTTCTATGACATGGAATAGGCCTTACATTCATTAAAAATATGGCTGGTTACTCTTATAATATTTGTAAAACTATTACTTTACTATATCTTGTAGGCAAGACACTTTTGATGATTGCATTGTACCTGGGAGATGTAGATGATTGCCTTTATCCTCCAGTAGCACATAGAGAACTTTCTAGTATCATGAACACTCCTCAATAGTGGTGAGGTGTCTAGTTAGCCAGCAATTTGATTTTATCTTCAATAAGGCACATAAGAACCTTCAGCAAAAGGGTCCTAGCATCATTTTGTCAAGAGTAACCAACAGACTCAGAAGTAATCTTTGTTGTTTGGGACTTTTCATGAGATTCTTTTGGCCAATAACTCATCAGATATAACCCATTCCTGGCAATGGAATTTTTACTTTGTAAAATAAGATCTCTAGTTGGGGCATTTTCTCCAATATTATTTTATGTGTACATTTAGATTCCTTTCATACATGTATGTATTTAAGGAAGCTTCTATAATAGTAGGTGTCCATATGGTTTATAGTATAACCTTTACTGTTAGTTTTCTTCTGTCCCCATCCTGTTCCATATGTTTCTCTCCCATCAATGCCCTAGTTCATCCTTTTTCCACTTCCCATTATGTCTTTTAAATTTTTATTACTATTAGCATTCATGTTAATATTATTTTTATTATCCCAACTTCAACTTCACCTCTCTTCTGTCCTTCTAGTCCTTCATGCTTTCCTTCCTTTCTGCCCCTCCTCCACTCCTCCTCTGGTTGTACTAAGAGAAGTGTAGGCTTCCCATGGATATAGTCTGTTATGTCTGAACAGTCTCTTCTATTTCCCCTTCCTGGGGAGATTCCTTCTCTCACTTCAGATATGTTTTCGGAGCTGGAAATCCCTAGCTCAATTGTGCTTTGTAATTAAGCTAAGATCAACATACGTTATTCCATGTTTACCACAGACAGGACTCTGATGGCACAGTAATGGAAAGTGCTTATTATACTTTATGGTCTAAATCTTGCTGTCAACAAAGGACTTCTCATAATTAACAAATCATATAAGCAGCTGAGCTAAAACAATCTCACTTTCAATATCTGCAGGTTATACAACTATAATTTTTATAATCTAACCACTATCCTCTTGCCTTAAAATGGAAAGAGCGCTTAATAAAACATGAAAAATAATATGAACTAGAGTTGAAGAAGAAGTGGAGGATAACTTATACATTCTGGATACACGCTCTTTTACAATACAGTTCTGTTAATAAAATTCAGAAGAAAACTCAGCTTTTGAAATTTTCTTTTCTTAGGTTATGTATTTTCAATAAGGTTCTCTCATATTTCAGAACAGCTAGAGAGCCCAAACTTTAAGCCACAAAATCAGTAAGCAGTTCTAGACATAGTATACAATCTAAAGAATATTGTTGCATGCCATGAGATTGAAATATTTAGCATTTTCAGATATGGTGATATTTGTATTAGTTGATCTGGTTCATAGTTAGATTACTGTAAGTATACTGATCAAGTTCTAAGTGGGATAAGGTAAGCAGTGACATTCAGGGGTTTAGTTGAACTGTTTTACATGTAGAAAATTAAACAGGAAGCTATTGAACATTGGAAGTCAAAAGGATTTGTATGTTTCTTAAATCATTTTATTTGGTTGCCATTTGTTACTTTTCTCCTTACATCTTGTAGTATAAAGCTTTGAAGTTTTCTTATGTTTAATTAATGCTTGCTATTTTATAGGGGGTGAGGATAGGGGTGGGGGAAGGGGAGAGGGGGAGAGGGAAGGGAGAAAGGAAAGACTGGAGAGAGCTTGGGGGAGTGGGAGGGTGGAGATGGAGGAAGGGCGGCTACAGGAGCTGGGGATCCATTTTAGGGTTGGCAAGAGACTTAGCTCTGCAGGGATCCCAGGTGTCCACGGGGATGTCCCCAGCTAGGACCCTGGGAAGCAGAGTAGAGGGTGCCTGAACTGGCCTTGCCCCACTATCACACTGATGATTATCTCGAATATCACCATAGAATCTTTGTCCGGCGACAGATGGAGATAGAGACAGAGACTTTCATCAGATCAATGGACTGAGCTCCCAAGGTCCAGTTGAAGAGCAGAAGTAGGGATAAGATGAGCAAGGATGTCAGGACTGCGAGGGGTTGGTTCACCAATTGAGGCAGCTGCCTGTTCTAATGGGAGCTCACCAAACCCAGCTGGACCAGGACTGAAGAAGCATGTGATCAAACCAGACTCTGAATGTGGCCGACAATGGGGACTGACTGAGAAGCCATTGGTAAAGGCACTGGGTCTTGTTTCTACTGCATGTACTGTTTTTTTTTTTTGGGGGGGGGACCCCTAGTCTATTTGGATGCAAAGCTTCCTAGCCCTGGATGAAGGGGGGAGGGCCTTGGAATTTCCACAGGGCAGGATTCCCTGCCCTCTTTTAAGGAGGGAGGGTGAGGGTGAGAGGGGGAGCAGAAGGGGAATGGGAGGAGGGAAGGAAGTGTAAATTTTTGAATGGAAAAAATATATGTTTGAAATATGCAATATCAGATTTATATTTTTCACACTTGTTAACTCTCCTTGACTGAAAATAGAATATAGAGTCCTGCCTACCTAAATTTTCACGGTTAGATCAGAAAATATAAACATGCCCCAAAGATTCAGCACATTTAAATTTGGTTTACATTTTGGAAACAACAAACAATGAAACGGTAAAAACAAAAAATTGAAATTTGTTTCTCTATCTATAGACTTAATCTGTATGCACAATTCATACCACAAGTCACCTGGACTCTGGTGGATCCAGGAGAGGATGAACATAAACTCTACCACCACAGAACAAGAATATGTGTTCTTCCTTGTCTGCACACTCCTAATGATCTTATTTGTGAATCTACATCTGAGCTAAAGCTTCAGTCATATCCAATAAATAGAAGGTCAAATAGTGGAGAAAATTGACAATCAATATCCTGCTTTTCGTGAAATGATACTGTTGACTTTAGAATTTCTTTCTTGATCTTTCTATTTATTATATGCATAGAGTTAGTGTATAACATAACCAAGGCTTTGGGAAAAGATACATGGATTTTATCAGAATAAAATATGATTCAATGAGAATAAGCCATCCGTGCTCCTAATAGTCATTCTCATATACATTGGCATTTATAAGAACTTTATAAAATGTGCTAAAATTCTGAATACTTATATTAGTAATTTTGTAATATTTATAGGTGGAAATTCTATACACTTATAAATAAATTCTATTAATTATTTTGAGGTAAATATATAGATATATAAGATACACATGTGCACATATGTTTGCATGCACACACACATATGCACACACAGCTCATCACTATTCTCTTTTAATAATTTCAAAGTATTGTACTATAAAAGTTTTAAATCAATTCAAATCTATTTTGGGATTCTTACTTGTGAAGGTCTCCTTTGCTTCCCAGAGTAGAAAATTCTTGGAGCAGTGACAAAACAGGAAAATGTATCTTTCCCACTGTACTTAAAATATAATTCTCTGAGAGGTGCAAAACATGAAAAACAAAAACCAAAAATAAAATGAAAACTTTAGAAAACTTTGGGCATAGTCACCACAACTTGGTGACCAAAGGATACATTCTTTTATTAATCAACAAAAGAAATACATGATGAACTTGCAGTCAAATGCTTACATGATATTATGTTTTGGCATTTTACCTTTAGAAAGTTACTAGTATTTTAAAATTATTAAGTGTAAAACATTGAGTACAATGATCTAAATAACTCCTGCCCATCTCAAGCAGGTTTTAGATGACAATTCTTTGGTTGCCTGAAGGGCAGAATAAATCAAACACATACATATCAGTCAGTTTATGCTGAAGAACAAATTTTATGATATTAAAAATATCTTCTGTGACAGGTCTAATAATAAGTCCCTTGACTTTAAGAAGTAAAGACTTTTTGTTGTTGTTGAAACAGAAAATTTTTAAGATAAACAGGAGTATGCTTTCAGTTCTGTCCTTTAGGGTGTCCTAGATTTTTGGATATATCTTCCATCTTGGATGAAGTAAAAGATCTAGGTGCCCAAATCAATTAAAACCTTAGAAGTGTTAGTCAGTCATTCTAATAGTTGTTTCCAAACCATACATCATGTAAACAAAAGAAAAATACGGGTAGGTAATCGAAGGTTAGATATTTAGTATTTGAGTTAATTTAGTCATTACGACAATGTAGAATCTAGGCATAGTGACTCAGACCTGTAATCTCATCACTGTGATGGGTAAGGCAGGAGGATTATCGTGAGCTTTAAGATAGGCATGGAGATACAGCGAATTCCAGGCTAGTCTGGGCTAAAGAATGACCTCCCATCACAAAGTCAATCAATCAAACAAAAATCTATAATAAAGGGGGAAATTATACAAACTGAGAGCTGTTTCTGTAATGGCCAACCAGAAACATTCCTGAAGGTAAGACAGAGAAAGTATAAGCACATATGTGAGAAAGTGATTAATGACAAAGAACATGTTGATAGTGGCCAAGGTTATTCAATAGTAAAAAAAAAAACACTGAAAAAAAATACTTTGAACAGAAGTTATATAATCACTATGTGTGTATTTGTGATGAGTATATATCTGTGTGTTTGTGATGTGTGTATGTGTGTGTGCGTATGTGTGCATATTTTTGTGTATATGTATGATATTTATGTACGTTTATGTATGTGACATATGTATGTTTATGCATGTGTGTCCTTATGTGTATATGCATAAGACTATATGTTTATGTGTTTTTGTGTATGTGTGGTTGCACCGTGGTGAATATAAGTCCCTTAGTACAAGAAGAGATTAAGAATCTCAAGATTGCAGCTTTAGCAGATGGAACCAGGTAAAGCACACCTGAAAAAAGTATTATAAAGATAAAATAAATTAATTAATATTAATTATCTATGTCAGTTATTTCCTGAGTATATTAGGCCAGAACTATTCACACATCATAACCTACAAAATAAGTGAATATCACTGAAGTGGAAAATGATACTTTGGAATATGCTTATGTAACTGAATTTAAATGGAGAAAAATACAATTGTGTCTTATACTTCAAAACTTTATTAAACATGCAAAAAGGAAATATGAGTGGGAGATGCGATTATCTTGTTTTTGTAGTATCTTGATGAGAACAAAATGATAAAGAGTCATCCACAGTCATTTCTTTATCATTACAAAGTATCTATCACACACATTAACAATTCGTTCTTTAGTCATAACAGCAGTGCTCCCAGTTGGAGTGATCAATTACTAATGATTTCACAATTTAAAACCTTTGAGCTTCCTCTAATTAACGAGAACATGATTGCATCCTAATGACCCACCTCACAAAGTATGAACTGATCCCAGTATTTTAGTGGAACAATATTTCAAAAATTAGTTTCTGATTAAATACTAATAACATAACTGGAAAGAGTTTAAACATAGTTGGGCATAAACAACAACTCACAAATAAATTTCCAAAACTTTGCTTTAACAAATAGAAAATATAAAGTATGAAGCAAGACAACCATTTTGTTATCATGGGCATTTAAAAAAAATATATATTACTAATGATGAAATTTGGAAGTTTTACATTAAGGTTATGATGTGAAAGTAAACCTCATATGGAACTCATGTGTTTGAGTAGTTGGTACCTACCTGGAGGCATTATTTGGGAACACAGTAGTGCAGTATTGCTAGAGGAAATCAGCCATTGGTCAAGCATTATAGTTTTCTTGCTTTTATCATTTCTCTTCTTTCTTTACTCCCAAAATGATGATGATACATGACCATAAAAGACATGTAGTTCAACAAATAGGTAGAAGGAAATTCTCCATATCATAATATAGCCAAAAGACTAAAGAACACACAACAAAGAATGTACTTCAATCTTTAAGAGATAAACCCCAAAGGCAGGCCATCAGAATACAGATAATCTCCTGACAGGAATGCTGAAATTCACAAAAATATGGAAAAATATATCTCATATTCCGAGAGACAACTGATAACCAAGCTACTACGTATAGCATAGTTGAAGGAAAACTAAAACCATTCCATGGTGAAGAGGAAACTAAAGAATTTAGGACTTCAAAGTCACACAAGTAAGTAGAAAGCAGAGGGGTTCATTTTTCTAATACTTGATAAAGTAGACAGACATCCAAAACAATCAGCTCAGAAGAGGAAAAAGAAGTGTTACTTCACACTGATTAAAAGAAAAGTCATCAAGAGAAAATGATAATCATATAGAAACAATTTTCATAAAACAAATGCTAGTAGATAAAAGGTCACAAATAAACCCAGAGTAACAGTGGCTGATTTCACTACCACATACTCACAAATAAACAGGTCCTGGACAAAAAATATAAGAGGGAAATTTGTTTCGTGAAAACATATATCAGATACACTTAAAGAAATCTACAGAAGATTAAATACCAATCTGCAGAGGGAATATTCTTCTCAGAAGTCCAGGCAACTTTCTATAAAGCAGAGAATTATAGCACAAACCAAGCTCCAAAATTAGAGAAAAATTAAAATAACCTCTTGTATCCATTCTTTCTACAATGAAATAAAGTTATCTACGTGCTTCAGGCAAACTGTTGCAGTTTTTTTTTCTCTTTTAGCTTTTTTGGGGGCCTTCTATCCAGCTTCCAAATAAATCACGAATAGATTTATTCTTACTTATAAACACCCAACACGGCTTGTTTCTTGCCATCTTTTCTTAAATTATCCCAATTACCTTTTGCCTCTGGGCATTTATCTTTCTCTATTCCTGCACAGCATTCTTTACTTCTTTCTCCGTGGCTTGCCGTGTAGCTGGGTGGCTGGACCCTGATGTCCTCCTCCCCTTGTTCTCTTGCTCTTCTTCTCCCTCGGTTCTCCTATTTATCCTTTCTGCCAGCTCCACCTGTCCTTTCTCCCGCCTCGCTATTGGCCATTCAGCTCTTGATTAGGACCTTCAGAGATTCCAAACAGGCAAAGAATTGCAACATTACGGAGTTAAACAAATGCAGCATAAACCCAAGCAGCACACCATAAAATAATATTGCCCAACCAATAAAATTCATAAAGTCATGGAGGTTAAAAATTCAGAAAAGTTTCCAAAAGGCAATGAGAACAAGCAGAGGTATATGTAAAAAGGAATGAGAAAAAAATGAAGACAAGTGCTGGTAAGGATGTGGGGAATGGAGAGCTTTTATTTTCTCTGGGGAGGATGTGAACTGTTACCACCTGTGTAAATTCACCCAAAAGCTGTAGATAGAATTGCTATGTATCACAAGTATGCCATCGTATATCCAGATGATATTCAAAGGAATCTGTACTCTGTTACGGAAATACTTAAATACTTGCTCAACCATTCAAATTGTTTCCCTGTTTATAATATCAATGTTTTATGTGGGAATGGGAAGGCAATGGTATGGGTAGTGTTGACAAAATTAAGTATGTTTTAAAATGTTAGGCATAAACCTTTCATTTCAAATGATTATTTGTTTCATTGATTCTTTAATTTTTATTGATGTTATTGTTTGTCCGTATTTTATTGATTCCAATGCGGCGTTGATTATTTCTTGACATCTATTTATTTTGAGTGTGATTTTTTTTTTTACTTTTCGTTGTAGAGCTTTTAATTGTGCTGGTAGTTTTCTAATATGAAATCCCTGTTCCCTCTTCCTTACTCTCGTCAAAGCCACACTGAGGCCTAGACGTTTCACAATTCTCTGATCCATCCGCACTACATTTTATAGTGTTCCCACGGACAACTGATTTGCATTGCAACACTAATTTTGGTAAGTAGGCCAAAGTTTTATCTTATCCCGATCCAGAGCGTCCGGTTTGAACATTTTTATACATGCCTGGGAACCAGAAATAAGGTGAAACTGTTCCAACTGTTGCTCAAAATTCTTATCTCTCAATATTGCTGCTAAAATGAAGAGATGGAATGGCTATGGAGGAGGACAACTTTGCCCAGATGAAAAATTCCTTGTGACTGCACATCTGCTGGTGCTTCCAGGAGATTTGCTGAAAACCTGGTAAACTGTTTTAATATTAGCAGATGTCAAATCAGATACTAAGCCTACGAAATTGATAAATTTGTGCTTAACTTTGACTTCCTCTAGTAATAAGTAATTTGGCCAAACTGTAGCCATAGGTGAATTCCCAAGGCAATCATGGGAAATAAGTAGTGATATGTAAAGCAAAGAGAATTGAGAATAAACACATCTTCTTGATTTGTAATTCACACATGTTATTAATGCGTTCTATTGAAAGATTTTAGTGTTTACACATACTCTTGACATTGATGCAAAGAACTGGCACCTCTCTAAAACTGAAGAGCAAAGTAAAAAAATGTCGCCGTGAGTGCTAACCACTGTTTGTCTGATTCGATGAGAAATACCGTGTGTGGTTAGTGGCTCATTGAGGTTTATCATACTATTAGAGCCATTATTGGCACTGGAATATAAGAAATTTCTTTATGAAGGTGACGGAAAGAAGAGGGAAACAAAGGAAAGACGTTGTCATGATATTGGCTCCCTGGGTTCTGGTGATAGACTGGATGCATTGACCCATCAACACCTGTGGAGTAATTGATCCTCAGACTAAAGACCTACCCCACCAACTAGTTGTCAGAGCTTGAATCTCTCTACTTTTAAATGAGGTGGACTCGGGAGTAGCTTGTGCAGTGTGCAGAGGCTGTTCTTTCAATTACAGGGTTAATAAAACCTGAACATAGTGATAGAGTAGATCTACACTTTATGTAGTAAGAAGCCATTTTCCAGATAATTCAACCAATAGTGACAGGTGGTTTTAAAGTTTCTGTCTTTTGTTTCTTCAATCTCAGATTTCTCAAAATTGGTTTTCAACCAATTTCCCCACGCTGCAATTCGTTCTTCTGTGTGAAGACTGGGTTCTAAAGTACATACTTTGAGTCCTAGACCTTCAGCAACAGGTCCAACTCTGCTTAACTATCAGCGTGAAGCGGGAGGCGATTACACGAGGAGCCAGTGTAGCAATCCAAACACCCCTTAAATTGACAGTGAATAGGAAAGAATATGTTCATATAGATACTGTCTCAATGTTGCACACCATGACACTTTGAACAACAGCTGACATCTTATTTCGTTCCCTTATGTTGAATTCGAAAAAAAGGCAAAGTAAGATTTCTCATGAAATAGTGTAAATATTTAAATCCAGGCGAGTACGATGGAATATTCTTTTGTAACTGAAAGTTTGAATATGAGAGATTGCAGGTGAAATTTTCTAAAACATATTTTTAAAAACAGTTTTAAGATAATGTCATTAAAAATAACCACGCTGTTTGATAGCCTTTTTCATATAAACATCTCTCTTTAATATATATTGGTCAAATAGACACCATCACAATGAATGAGTAGATTCTTGCAATTGTGTTCATTAAATCAACTGTTACTTGTTTTCTTTTCTTTTATCCTTTTAACTGGTTTCAATGACCGCTACTATTCACCATACTATAGTAAATGAAGAAATTACTGACTTTTTCAAAGGCCATTTTGTCTTAGATTTGTGATTAATAATATTTAAAATTGTTTACTTTCAAATTGAAACAGATAATACATAAAAAGTAATACAACTTAATCCTTAGACAAATATTAAATTATATTTATTTTGTACATACTATTAAATGCTAGCAAATTATTTAATTGAAAAAAAGTTTTGCAATTTTTAGTGTCAATAATTAATGACTGCTACAGAAAATTATCTTAAAGGAGGATGATATGATTGTAATTTATCACCAGATTTTTTGTATTTCATAGTAAAATATATTCATGGTTTTATCTTAATTTGCTAGTGTAATTATTTTAAAAATTAGATCTTCTACATTTAATTAATCTGCTTTTCCACATCCAAAAAATTAACATCTTGAGAAACCATTGTCTAGTTTATTTTTAAGATGCTTTTATTTCCCAGTGTATAACTAACTTTATTAATTATTGTGAAGTTTTCTTAATAAATTTCCTGTAAAGCTAGAAGGGCAATTAGTGTTTCCTAATTATCAGATGAGATATGCTAGAAGTTGAGTAATAATATTCAAAACAGGAGATACAACAGTCATGCAATATTCAGTAGGAGTGATGTATACAGCTTGATTATGAGATTAATATTATCAGTATGAAAACTCATTTGACAAAAAGTTCGCATGATATTTTCAGAAACACGGAGCTCTAGGGAGCTTTCTGCGTAGAGATAGATCTGGAAAGTGACAAAATAATTACAATGTTTCCAACAACTGTGGATTAATTAGTGAGGGGTACCTTATGAATCAAAACGCATTGCTATTTGCATATACATATAAATATGTTATTTATAGGCATATTCAGTATACATTTTTATGTTTATATACTATAACTTTTCAAATAAATATACTTATATATTTCCCCCAATTAACCATTCATTTCTCAAACTCCTCTTATCCCATCCCATGTTCTATTTTTCTTTGGTATTATAACACACAGAAATATGTACATAATTATATAAAATCAATCCTCTGAGTTTATTTATTATTTAGTCCTGTGTGTGTGTGTGTGTGTGTGTGTGTGTGTGACTTCAGTGCTGACCACTTGGTATTGGATAACTGTAGTGGCATTTCAATTATATTTTAATAAATAAAGACTGCCTGAAGATCTGAGAGTAAAACAGTCCAACTGCACAGCCCTATAGACCAGGTTATGATAACACACACCTTTAATACCAGTAGCCATAATGACACACACTTTTAATCCCAGTAGTCTCACTAGTTGCCATAGAAACTTTAATCGTTATTCTTGGTATATTAACAAGTTGTGGCTTTCTGGAACTATCTTCATCTGCTACAAAGCAAAGTTTCTTTGATGAGCGGAGAGAATTACACTTACCGGAGAGTAGATGCCGAGGTGTTTAGAATGCAGGTCAGAGTTATACTGCTTTAATAAAGTCTGTTCTCCTCTAAGATCCACAGTCTTACCAGCTACAGGGAGTTGACTAGGTTTGTATTTCCAGGCACCATTTGTCTCCTGTTGAGCAGGCAGGATTCTAATTAGACAGCTGTTGTTGCTTAGCACAAGTTGTGAGTGCCACTGTCTTAGTTAAGGTTTCTAGGGCTGTGAAGGGAAACCACAACCATGCCAAAACTTATGAAGGAAAACTGTTTATCTCCTTGAACACAGGCTTTAACTCCATTCTACTTCTTGGTGTTCTTTTCCTCCTCAAAATTTACATTAAGTTTACCCTGCTCAGGTAGGTCCTTTTCATAAAAAAAAAAAAATCTTTAGTAGAATTACCATTAATAATGACAGGTCAGAGTCTATATTAGGCTGATATTTAGATTTCCTCTGCTGACAGAATTAATCCAAAACTCTTTACTTTAGCCCCAGGAAAACTGTTTGCACAAGAGAAAAAAAAAACAGCCACCTTACCAAAATGTCACAAAAAAAAAAAAATCTCTAAATTCTTCTCTGAAATCACTTGGATGAGTCAGTGACATTTCAGATAACACCTTTGTCCTCCAAGACCCTGCTACTATGGCGTATTATGCGGTGGTTAAAGCATTCCACTGCTTTCATAACCCAAAGTACCAAAGTGCAAATTCCTCTAAACAAAAACAAGGTCGGACCAACCACAGTCATAGCCCAATCCCTGGTACCAACTTCTGTCTTAGGGTTTCTATTGCTGTGAAGACACACTTGACCATGGCAATGCTTATAAAAGAAAACGTTTAATTGATGTGGCTTGATTACAGTTTCAAAGGTACAGTCCATTATTATCAGGGCAAGGAGCAAGGAGCAGACAGACCTTGTGCTGGCTACATCTCAATCAGAAGGTAACAGGATGACGGTCACAATGAATGAAACATGAGCAAGGGAGACCTCAAAACCCGCCCCCACAAAGGCATGCTTCCTTTAGAACGGGCCATACCTACACCAACAGTGTCACACCACCTAACAGTGCCTCTCTACATAAGTTTATGGGAGCAATTATATTCTAACTACCAGAGGCATTATTAGACACTTAGGGGTATTGTGTCATACTGGTGGTGATCATAATGGCAGACTGACATCCCACCTCCATCACCAGCTGGGTAAGATTATTGGTGTAAGAATTTGAGAACAGCTGCATTTCCAGTTAAATCATTTAATAGAAACAACAGGTATAGAAAATATTATTAAATCGTCATGAGCTATGTGGGTTTTCAGAAACAAGATGTGTTTGTGCACTCTCTATTTGTTAATTATCTGTCAATTAACAAATTCTGAATAACATAAGAACTGAGTAGATAATGGTAGATAATGCTATATATTACTGAGATTAGAATGCCAAAGTATTTTTACAGATGTTCTAATGCTTTAACCTGTATATGTCACTGTTATAAGTTCAAAGCCCTCACTATGAATAATTATTATATAATATCCTTGAAAATTCTGGAGAGCCTTCCTCTCCCTTATAAGAGACCATGGCCACACACAGAAGCCACGCCCTGAGGCGGGTACCCAAAAAGCTATCCGCAGAAAGGAGTTCCCACATTATATTGGAGGCAGTTCTGAGAGAGCAATTGAGGGAAATGAGTAAGGATGTGCAATCCTTCAGAGCATCTCCTCTTCCTCCCTCCCCATTGCAAACTGCATCAACTTTGAGTAGGAAGGCCTCAGTTATTTCATTATCACAGAGCTAATCTATATCAAGGTAGAATGAGAAGGTTTTAGAGATAAAGCATGGCATTTTATCATTTTATCCACTATGACTATGTTGTTAGTGTGATTAACTAAAAAGAAAAAAAAATGGGCATATGGACATGTCATTCCTTGCAAGTCCGTATGCATAGGGTTATTGAGGACCATTTCCACAAATTATACTCCTGAATAAAGAAGAAATACCTCACCTAGAAATTTTAGTTTTTGCTATACTCATGGTTATAAAGGTCATCTATTAAACTTGTAATCAGATTACAGCAATTATTTAAAACCTTATTTGTTACAGAGTTTACTCTTTTTAAATTACCCCCCCCATCTCTTCTGTGCGTTGCATAATCTCTGTTGATCTTTATTCAAGCCTGTTACTTTCACATTTAAGTGGAGCCCCTCTGGTTTATGCTTTATTTTAATTCTTTTATTTAAGTTGAAAATCTCAGTTTCAAGTTTATAACTATGCACATTATCTGCTGGTAAAAAACATTATGAACACATTTATCCATTTCGTTGACAATTTTTTTTGTTCTTTCAATCTATTTTAATTGATCTCTCAGCCACAGTTTCTAGGATTTTCTACTAAATGTGACACCTGGGTGATTTTTCAGTCTCTTTTGATTTCCACTCTGTTCCTTCCTACTAAATAGCTCACAGTTTCCTGACACGTTCTCATCAGTACCTCTCACTCTGAGTGAAGTGAAAAAAAAATCCTAATATAACAATTCCCGTCACCATCATTTTATTATTTATTTGTTTGTTTATTTGTTTTTTTTTTCAGATAGTGTTGAATTGTTTCCAATACAGCAATTCCTGGATGTGAAAATTTAAAGTGCTTTGGACTTGAAGATATAAATGATACAAGAGTAGTTTTAGCTGTGACTACTGACTGCTTCTCTCTGTCCATATTCAGTTATGGGTAAATCTTCAAGAATTTTAGCTTGTTAATGTGGTCTCTTCAACAACCTTTAGAGCATCGAGACTCATTAATTCAAAATGAGCTTCTTTATAGATATGTCATACAATTTCAGCGTTTAAGGTTGGTGATCTCCCTTAATTGTCTTTCCCTGATTTTCGATTCTGGTATAGATTGTAAACACAGCAAAGCTCCATGGGTCTCTTTTATTCCTTTCCCCTTGAACATTATCTCCTTGGGGAAGAACTTCTGTAACAAACTAATGAAAATGTTTCAGATAAAACAACCTCGTCTGAAAACAACCCCCCCCCCTTTTTGTAGTTTTCTGACCCCCTTATGCCAGTTCCCTCAAACATGGCTCCATAGCTCCCTTTGACTCACAGACAGACTTTTTTCTCAGTGACTGACCTTAGAGGAGAGCTACAGGCAGATTCTGTTAGTCTCTTATCAAAGTGGCCTATTTCCTACTGAAAGCTTTTACCCAACAAGCACCCAAGAAGAGAATGACAGGGTTATAGTATATCCCTGAATCAGTATTAGCATCTTTCTCAATCCCGGAGTCTACATAAAGGTGAAAGGACCGACTTCACAAAGTTGACCTATGATTTCTATATATGCACAAAGAATCCCTGTATCACACACACACACACACACACACACACACACACACACATGCACTCATAGACTTGAGAGATTAACAATAAATAATTCGTCTTATACCTACAAAAAAGTGTAGAACTCACCCATCATAGAGGGAATTTCTAATTGGAACAAATAGTACCTATTGCAGAAAGCCACAAACAACCAAAATGCAGAGTTGCATACTCCAGTCTTACTGGGTATATCTACAAATCAACTCAAGCGCCTTAGGTTCAAGGGTCATTGTAGAAAAATAGGCAGAAAGATGGTAACTTTCCTGTGAAAATGTGCCTCTGAGCAGTGCCAGAACCTACACCTGTAAAGTCTCACCAACATGACCACCTAAACATTGGCTGAACAAGGACAACATATATAGTCATATTAGTATTTATGGGGGGGGGAATTCCAGAAGGTCTCAATTTAATGCAAAGAACTACAGACACCTAAGGCATGACAAAAGTTAGGCAAATAGTCTTCTCTACATAAAAGAACAAAATCTAGTTATCCAATATCATATAAGAAGCCCTGAAAACACATACTATTAAAATTAAACAGACTCGGCAGGTCATATTTAGGAATATATGTAATAGTTAGATACATATGAGCATCTGTGTTTGGGTGTAGATGTGTGTAACCATAATTAAAGTAAAAAGAGTTCATTAATTTGAAAGTGTGAATGGAAGGCTATGTGGGAAGGTCCATGGGAGTAGCTAGTACATGCCAGTGAACTCCTTAATGGAGAAAGTTAGTTAAGAAAGGAAATTAAATCATCAGGGAATTCTACAGGGGAAGGTTAGTGTGCTGTGCTACATTTTTTCAGATGGTAATAAAAAGCTAAGAGTTTTATTTTCAGTAAAATTATGAATAGGGCACAGATTGTCTCAATCAGCACGTACTTCTTTTCTCCCAGAATACACAGAGAATACCAGGTAACCAGGCAATCTATGTAAACAGTCAGGGAGAAGCTGATAAATCTTGATCAGATAAGGTATACGCCAGACTCTGCAGTTTCTGTTTTCTAGGTCTGGAGTTTAGACTTACTGCTCTAAGCGAAGAGACCCAGACCTCTAAATTATAGGTCCCGGGGTACGCTGATATCAACGCTTCTGATCGTGGGAGTTGTGGGTCTTTCTCTGGAGTGCAGTTAGTTTTCCCTTCTGCTGTCCTTGGGAGCAAAACACAAGCCGTAAATTTCCTGAACTAAAGCATCTGTAAACCGAGGTGACTGTGAGCATAAGGGGTTGGGGATCTTTCGAGAGGAGTAAAACCAGAGCTGCGGCTTGGGCAACCAGTAATTCCCCATCCTTGCAGATCTGTGACTATCTTAAAAGGGATGGCTAAATCCTGACCAAACGCCAGCTGAGAAAGATAACTGGAGGAAGGGAGAACACTGCGCTTACCTAGGAGAGTGGAACAAGGCCTGGAAGTGGGAAAGTTTTTTCATGAAACTGTTTTGAACTGTGGGAACTAATTCCCCAATATGTCACAGAAAGGGAGTTAACTACAGTGAAAAAAAAAAAGAAAAGAAAAAAACTACAGCTGGGCGGTGGTGGTGCACGCCTTTAATCACAGCACTCGGGAGGCAGAGGCAGGCGGATCTCTGTGAGTTCGAGGCCAACCTGGTCTACAAGAGCTAGTTCCAAGACAGGCTCCAAAAACACAGAGAAACCCTGTCTTGAAAATCAAAATAAATAAATAAATAAATAAATAAATAAATAAATAAATAAATAAATAAATAAAATAAATAACCTCTGTAAAAAAAAAAAGACTACAGCAAAAGACAGCCACCTTATTTACAAAGCAATAATGCCAAAAATCATTGCTGTTAGCTTAGCCTTTACCAGGTCCCTTGGTTCTGATAAATCTCTCGTGAAAAGATGGCTGAGCAATTACTGTATAACGTTGCAACTTGTAGCAATTTATGCAGCTCTTTCTAAGAGAGATTGTTTTATAGCAGTTTCTGATGTTTGGAACTCTTACAATCATTCCAGCCCCTCTTACATGTACCAGTTGCTGAAGACACGACATATTAAAGATGTAGGACTAGGATGATTGGGGCTGTATCTCCCACGAAAACCTCTTTCCAGAGGTCTAGCTCCCATGGTTCCAAAAAGTACTATGCAAAACTTCCAAGAGAACGTTTGGGTAGTTAGCAAACAGTTCTACTCAGCTGTAACCCTTTTGAAAATCAGCAATTGCCAGAAGATATGCATGAATCGAGATGGAATAAGTGGTCCTTAACAGGTCAGTGACAAACAGAGGCATCTTGATTGTTCTTACAGCCCAGACACCAAAAAGCAAATCATCCTGGTACTGCAAGTAAGCCAGGTTTGAGAGCTAGTAAAATCATGAACCTTAGAAAAGAGTCTACTACTACTGCCACATTGCTAGACCAACATAAACCCTAAACCACGTTCTCAATATGTATTCTGCTCACATATCTGTACAGTCCCCATTCCTCTAAAAGAAGCCTGTCTTTTTTACATAAAGTGGAGACCATAACAGAAAACCACAAAGAGACACAATGCAGAGGTCATATGATTATGTTGACCCCAGCCACAAAGGATACATCAATGTCAAGACTCACGGAATATTTTGGATAGCCATAATAATTTTCATTTTGTCTTCACAAAATCCATCCTTTTCCTTTTATTGAAAATCATATTTTTCTCATGTAATATAGCCTGATTGTGGTTTTCTATCCCTCTAGTCCTCCCAGTTCCTCCCATCCTCCACTCCATCAGGACCTAACCCCTTTCCATCTATTGTTTGAAAACAAAAACACTTCTAAAAATAATAATAGAATTAAATAAATAAAATCAAGCACAAAACAAAAACAAAAAACAAAACAAAACAAACAAGCAAACAAAAAGAATGGCCTCCTTTTTGCTGTGTATTTGAATGCTATAGCTTGTCTCTATTTGTTGTAGTAGGTGTGAGCTTGTTAGAGGAAGTGTGTCCTTGGGGGTGGTGGGCTTTAAGGTTACAAATGCCCAAGGCAAGTCCAGTGGCTATCTCTCTTAATGTTGCCTGTGGATCTAGATATAAAACTATAAGCTACATCTCCAAAACTACATCAGCCTTCAGATCACTGTGCAATAACAATGGACTAAATCTCTGAAACTGTAAGCCAGTCCAAAGTAAATGATTTAAATGATTTTGTGTGGGTTTTTGTTTGTTTTTATGAGCGTTTCCTTGGTAAATGTGTCTCTTCAAGGTAATAGAATTCCGACTAAGACAGAAGTTGGTACCAGGGAGTAGAAACTGATGTGGCAGGATGGACCATGCTGTTTGTGGGCAGAATGTGGAATTTGGGACATTGAATTGGAAAAGCAGTTGAATGCTTTAATGAGGCTTAACATAATATAGGGGTCACTCCTCCAGGGAAAGATCTAACCCCTGTTAAGGTGCTTGCCACAGGTGGAAGAAATACAGGATGGGAAGTAGGAGAAGGCAGTAGTAAATACCAGCTAAGGCCAATGCAAATAGGAAAAGAAGTCGTCAAACTGTCTCTATTTCTAGATGTTATTATTCATAGTGCATGCCAAACTTTCCACCAGAAAACTACTAGAAACAACAACAAAATTCTTCAAAGAGGCAGGGTAGAAAAAAAAAAAAAGACATACTTAAGTCAATCTCTTTTCTATATAAATAAGAACAAACAAAGAAAAAGATCATGGACATACTGTTTCAGCAGTAGCATAAACAATGTCTTGGAATAAACTGAGTCTTGTGCTGGAAAGACGTCTCTAGTAAAAACTTTGAGTCTCTAAAGATTGAGATTGAGAAGGAGGCTAGAAACTGAATAGATACCTCATGTTCATGAACTGGTAGAATTGATTCTGAGAAAATGATCATCCCGCCAATAGCTATTTTATATATA
>NW_026067986.1:6016558-6043137 GCF_014885135.2 Alexandromys fortis | reverse complement strand
TCACATTTAATCAGAAAAGATGTTGCATCATCATGCAAAACAGAGAAAAATAACAACAGCCACAATAACAACAACAACAACAATAATAATAAATAACAGCTATAGTAATAAAACAATAAAAAAAATAAAATTTTGTTCCTGGCACAAAATAGACATGTAAACTACTGAAACAATAATCAAAAATTAAAACATACGTGCTAGTAATCTCAGCCAATTTATATTTGATAAAGAAGCAGAAATCATACTCTGGATAACTCTAAGGATACAGTTATGGCTCATGTATGTTTGAAGTAGTAAACAGCTCTCTATTTGGAGTTAAAACCTACTCAACAACAGGTAGCATGGTACGAGAAACCTAGCTAAGTATTTGGTTATAGTGAATGCATGACTATTGAAAAAGAATCTACAGCCATAACCTATTAAAGCAGGATAGTCCTTAACAATAACTAAAATGAATATTTGTGGATACAACTCCCAATGGATGCATCTACAACATACTTCTGCCCCTGGCTAAGCAACTATTGTGGAAGATGTGGCAGAAAAATTTTAAAAGCCAGAGGAGAAAGGATTTTTTTGTGAGATATTGAGCATTGTCTTAAGTCTAATTCGATAGTTGCTGGTTACTGCCATGATAGGAATGCCGTTATTTTGCCTTTGGGATATCTGTCAGGTTAGACATTGTTGTGGCTCATAGACATCAAATTTGGGTAGGACTATTGGCTGCTTTTCTTCCTTGACAGTTTTCAGAATATATTCTGTATTTTCAAAACTGCATTATAAAAGAGAATATGTTACAGATTATAGAGTTAGAAAAAATATGAATTGGTAATTTGATGATGAATTTATAAAATCATAGGTAAAATAAAAATATTTATAATGTGCTGATGTAAATAAGATGTGTATGTCTTAGAAACATTATATGATTTGTATTTTAAATTTATAACTCTTGCTGCAAGTAAACAGCTGAATTGAGAGGCTCAACCAGAAAGGTGTAAAACACCTAATTTTTTTTTAATTCCTGGTAAAAGGAGATAAAAGATAAGGGCACAATGAGTCGTGTACTTCTATGAGTATTAAATGAGACTATATTATAATGTGTTTTAATCTGTCTAACTTTTCTCTCCATCAAAGGCAAAAAGCAGTCTGGCAAAAGCACCTTACAGATGAAGATGCTTACTTGACTTCGACTTCTTGATCATATCATCACATAGTAAAGCTGGGGAAAGAATCATGGAGGAACACAGCTCATGGGCTAGTTTTCTGGCTTGTTCGGTCTAGTGCTCAGCTGACTTCTTTATACAACCCTGGATCACCTTTCTGGAGATGAATATAACCATGGGGGATTGAGTCCTCCTGCATTAATTAATAATGAAGTCATTTTCCCACACACATGTTCAAAGGCCAACCTGATCTAGCTACTGATTAAATGTCAGAGGAGCAGCAGATAATAATTGAAGTTTGAGGTGGCAGCCACTAAGAAGCAACTGTCTGATGGGTGAATCTTGGTAGGTAAGACCATGGGACTATAGACCCCACAATGTCTTTTGCTTCTGCTGACCCTTTCTTTGCTTGACTGTGATATTCTTCTGGTATCAAGCATGATGTGAGTGGATGTGACGATATCTCCACTGCCTATAATATAGCGTATTTATCTCTTGGAAACATCATGTTGTATTTTGGTCTGTAGGTTGTCAAGAAGATGACACCTCCCTAAGATGTACTGTCTAATGATAGCCTATGCAGAGTTTTAATGAATAAAAATAAATACAAGGATATGTTTTCCAGCCAGGGTCTGTGAGTTTCACCTAAGGAGCTTCATAGATTGTAGCTCAAGTTAATGATTGACAGTTGAGTCCCAGTAGCCTAGCTAGTTTAAATCCTTAACCTTAATGATGGCAGATGTATTCACAGGTTTTAGAGTGCATCACAGCTGAAACAAAGTTTTGAAAATAGCAAAGTTGGACAAAGATGATTTGTTGAACATTTTTTATTAAATTTATTTATTTATTTATTAAAGATTTCTGCCTCCTCCCCGCCAATGCTTCCCGTTTCCCTCCCCCTCCCCCGATCCAGTCCCCCTCCTCATCAGCCCAAAGAGCAATCAGGGTTCCCTGACATGTGGGAAGTCCGAGGACCTCCCACCTGTTGAACATTTTTAAGATAAAAAACCTGAGACAAAAATCTCAAGTAGTAGAAAGGCACATAGTTGAGTACGAACCTTTTTAAGGTCAGGGAACAAGAACAAATCAGCCCAATTTTCATCGGCTGATGGTCTTTCTTGCTAGGGTTGGCTCATGACTAAAAGTGATAATTAATTCCTTATATCCATTTATGCCCCCAGTCTCCTGATATAAAAACATAAACTATTAATGGGTGTATATATACCCTAAAGATTTAAAGTAGAGCTGACTGATTCTTTTTCTTACATAAAAGTTTAGGTTTGTGATTCCTTTAAGATTCCATACAATTTTCCCTTTCAAGATAAGTAATAAAGTAATTGGCCCTTTCTTTGTAACCACAAAATGCAGCCTGCCAAGAAAAGCCCCAAATGAAAAGAATACCTTGCTTGTCTGCACAGTTATTCTATAACAAGTTACTTGGGTTTTAATGTGTGTGGGTGCTTGGGACAATTTGTTTTTCAACTGTAATATGTAAAATGTTTAATCACATAAGGGAGCTGAAAAGCATGTTTTCACTTCTATCTATTATAATAATAAACTTAAAATAGACTATAATTGCATTGTAATTCTTATATTTCCTGAAAAACTTTGTTGGAGTATATAAGCTGTGGAAAAAAAGCATAAAGAATGGACATAGAACGAACAGAGAATAAATAAGGAATCCAGCAAGAGACTGTGAGTGTCATTTTCCTTAACCCCTCAGATACAAATATTTGAGCTTACATGGATTCCACGGGTTGCTTTCAAAGCCTTTTGCTGCTGGAGGCTGGTCCCCAAGACAACAGTAAGTTACCTCCTTGATGGAGGCTTATTTTTCAGTTGGTCTAAGCTATGTCAAACTAACAAAACTGATTATGATAAACTGTGATGCTTTTGTACAAAGTTGGGTAGGAAGAAAAAAGGGCTACAAAAATCCAATGAGGTTAAAAAAAACACATCAAAAGATTATAAGAAAAATGAAACAAATCAATATTTTAGAGTATTATTTTAAAGTCAAGGGACTAGATGAATTGAACAGAATAATTAAGATTATATGTAAAATATACTACCATGAATACAAATTTGACTGAGAACATCAAGGATTGCCAAAAGAGTGACCAGCAAAATGAAACTGCTTTCTTATGAATTTTAAATGCTACTCTGCTATTAAATAGCACCCGGGCCATAATATTTAAGCATGTATAATTTATACAGTAATATATTCTGACTTGCTTTGCTGTTCTGCTTTCTTGGATAAAGAAATATTTCTTCTAAATTGCATCAGAACATTAATGACTTATTTTTCTTTCTCTAACTTCCCTGTGAGTAAATTTAAATTCACATCTTAGATATGTACAACAATCATGGCAACACATTCATTGAGATAAAATGTCCCTGGTGGAATTATGTTTTTATATATTGAAACTAGATTGTTTTTCATACAATATATTTTGATTATAATTCCTCTTATTGTATTCTACCCAGATCCACCCGACTACATCTTTCACTTTCAAACTCACACCCTTGTTTGCTTTCTGTCATTAGAAACGAGTCATATAATACATTATAAAGACAATAAATCATAAAATAAATTAGGAGTAGGACAAAACAAATAAATGAACAGAAATAAAGAACCAAAGGAAAAGCGCACACACAAAAAAATAAGATCATAGATGCAAAGATTTATACATTTCTACACACAATTTTCATAATGACACAAAGTGAAAAAAATGATATATAAGCAAAAGACTTGTAGGTAATAGAAGAGTAATGTATAATGATTCTGCATTTCCTCCTTTCTAAAATATAGTGAAACTGTTTTGGAGAATCAAACCCACCCATTTTTATTCAACAAGTTTAATTGGTAATACATTATATCCCCTAAATACAACGTATACATACTAGTTGCAAATATTAATTCTTTTTTAGCACATGTCACTTTAGGTACATTAAATGAAACCTCATCTCGCAGTTTCCTAACAAACAGTAAATTCTAAAACGTTTTATTTAATATTGGGATTTGCAGGCATGTTTAACATTTAGAACCTTTGTATCCACGCTGTAATTCTGGTTGAATGGAAACCAGGTGAAGCCAGTGATATTCTACTAGCTCCTATGGCTTGCATTTTCTTCTAAAAAAACCGAGGTGGTTACAGTTTAAGTTGTTCAGTAAAGAAAGTCAGCAAGAAACCAGTAAGAACATGAGCTATTTTGATATAAATATATCACCCAGCTGGGAAAATAACTCACCGTGCCATTTCCTTTTAGTTTGTTTAAAACGATTTTATTCGAAGAAAGTCAGTGGCAATAAAATTAACAAATGCAAGTAACCTTGCTGAATCGAAAATTTAAATTTTTAAATCCATTTCTAGTGTGTTTATGTCAAAATTACTTTGGAAATAAGTAATATATTTCTTTAATAGTTTACCATTTTAAGATTTCCGTAAGGAAATATTTGTAGCTGACATTTTCAAATCAAGAATATGCACTCCAATTAATATAACAACATATTTATTTTAAATGTGCATAAGTTTGTTTTTTATTATTTAATATTGTTATATTTATGAGCATTTTTATGAATTTCAGTTCAAGATTCTAATAAGTTTGAAAAATAGTGAATTATTTTTAATTTGCATTGTGAGTATTTATGCTATTCTGACAAAGAAATGAAATTAGCATCATCTTCTTTGTTCTTCTCAAATACTTGATATAAGGTTATATACCACTATGTTACAGAAGAAGTATGATTCCCAAGACGAAGCATCTTATATTTATTACAGTAATTATCCTTACATTTGCATTTATTATCCTATTTAGACTACTTGATTATTTCCTGAACATATATAAACTAAGTATATTAATGATGATTTTCCTATGATCCATAAATTAAAATAGTTGATGTCTAAAATCACCCTCAAGGGAACTGTAAATTTTAACCACAGTCTTACTCATTGAGATCAACCAGACCAAAAATGTATAAATAAATTTTATTTCAAAAGATAACCTCTCATAAAAATAGCCAATATGACTTATGAACGATATGCTTCTCTTTGAATGAAAATAAAAACATTTATCATGAGTTTAAAAAAAATCTAAATACTTTTGATCTTTGAAAATATGCTCAAATTCGTTAGTTATTAAAAATAGATTCTTCTTTCATACAGTACATCCTGACTACAGATTTTCTGGTCCTCCACACCTCATAGAGACCTCTCCCTACCTCCCTGTTTCCATAGGTCCACTCTGTTATGTTTCCTCTTCAGGAAAGAGAAGGGTTCCAAGACACAACCATCAAAAAATAAAAATAAAAATAAAAATAAAGCAGAACAAGATAGAATGAAACAAGTTTAAGCTCCTTCATACTGAGACTGGATAAATCAAACCAATAGGATGAAAACAGTCCCAAGAGCAGTCAACAGAGTCAGAGACACCTCTACTCCCACAAGTAGAAGTCCCATAGGAAAACAGCAAGCAAAGAGCCATAACATATTCCTTAATTAGCAGAAATCTTTTTGAAGTGTTGCTCAGCATCTTCTGCTCCCATCATCATGCATGGATTTCACTTTTAATTGTGCAATCTTTGGACCAGCACTTGTTCTAAGAGCACTGGGTCAGTGTGTGTTCCACATGGCCTTCATGTCTTTTCAAAGTTAATTTTTTTTTTAGTTTTCATTCTTATAGTAATGAGTTTTCTAAATCACAGAGATATTTTACTTTATTTAAATAGACATCAATAGGGATCTGGTTTGTTTGTTTGATGTGTGATTTATGATTTCAAAGTAATTTAAGATTTAATTTCAAAAGCAATTATCTAGCAAAGGATACTATGTAAATTTTGAATAAGAGGCATTCATTGGTATTTTAATCATTAGTATTAGCAATATATAGCTTTAGATGTCAAAGCTGCTATTATCCAACTCTTGGGCATGTAAAAGAGATGCTCCCAAGTTCTTAGAATATGCTGTACATTTTTGAAAAATAAAATTGAAGCCAATGAGAAAATATTTTTATATTTTATTACTTATAATTATTATTATTATTTAATTACATAATATATTATGATGCAAAGCTAGTCCATGAAAATACCTGAATTTTACAATGTGAAATATGGGTAAATAAATGAATTGACTTTTTATATATAGTAATTTGTGGTACCTTTGGTTTTGTCACGGAATAAATCTATTCCTTACATAGATTCTTCAGTATTGGAATGACTGTTTTTGCTTTTCTGTAATGATCTTTCAGAAATTAATAAACATCTTTTACAGCACCCAAAGTTATTTTTGACCTGATCAAAACATGCCTCAATACAAATATGAAAAATAAAAATTGATATGTCATTATATACAGTTTATTCCAAATCTGGGGTCGTAATAGCCAACATATATTGGACATTTGAGTTCACCTCTGGACCCTTTGTTAAGTAAATGCCTTTATCCGTGCCTAAGGAAGTGTCCACAGAAATGAAAGATTAAATATTTTTATTAGGCCTTTGGTATCTGTGAGGATTTCAGGAATGGGAATACAGTGTCTTTTTTGCTGAACTATTGGCTGAAGTACATTAACTGTGTGTTTCACATTGTAGTTTAATAGGAGTTGTCTCCAGAGCATCCTGTCACACTGTTTCTTAGACTGTTAACATTTTTCTTTACCTGAGAACATTTTAGAAATATGTGAAGCATTTTCATGACATGTACTGAACATAGTCCAAATAATTAGATATCCATGACAGGCAGAGAAAAACAATATAAATTGCCAACTGCTACAGGAGCAAAGAATATATGCTCTAGGTGAACAGCATATAGTTCAGCAAAGAAGCATTTTTGCCCGGAACTGTGAAAAGCTCCATGGGGATGCTTTAAAGAGGGAAAATAAGTGAAAATGGCATTTGCTACAGGGAAAAGTTGAGTTGCCTGACACTTTGCAGGGTGTGCTTAATCATACCTTCCTTTTCCCTACCAACAGATGAGGATGAATATGTATAGTAAGTGCAATTATGAGACACTTTCTGGGGGAGATTTTCTTAAGCTAAAATGTAATCCAGAATTTTTTTTTGTAATTGCACCATTCGAGTTCATGTTTTTAAATATCTAGACTGCTTGAATGGTGTATTATGTAGAAGTGAAGCTGAGGACATACTTTTATGCCTTGTTATGTGAATATTTCAGCTTGTCCAAAAAACCATTTATTGTGGAGAACAATGCATGCTTTTGTTGTGTTGATTAAATATATTTTACCTCCATTGATTTGGTTTTATTTCTAGTCTTACTTATACATTGCCTTGGTCTAGTGGTCTTGAGTTCAGATACCATAAGCTATCTTCAATGCCAATTTTCTCTAGTTTCCGCATTGTACAATATATTTCTTGACATGTTTTATTTATGAATATGTATACATTTATTAATACACATATGCATGCAGTAGCACTTGTTTCAAAAAGAGGTCAGTTTTCAAAGAGATTCAGGATGGATCTATGGGAAGGTTTGGCTGAAAAAATGAAAAGGAAAAGTATTATAATTTTAAAAAATCACAAAAATAAATAGCAATAAATAAAACTTATGCTAAAAGTACAATAAAATTATAAGAAATCTTCTATCTTATTCTCTATAATAAAATTTTGTTATTTATTTTTACACTAATGGAGTCATTATATGCAGATATAAACACATTATATAGCATCATTGTGGCCAACCATGATCACCACAAACAATTGGAGATGCATATGTGACTATCACAGTACTGAGCATTGATAGATATGGTTTCTCTTTTCAAGCTCAAAATACTAATGTTTCAAGTAAAGATATGTATACTGAGGAGAAGAAAATTAGTATTCTCTTGTAGATAAATAGCATTTTGTATCACTTTCAGAAGATAGTTTTCTCCTTTAAAAATTAGCTTGAATTTAGAAGATTAAAGACTATTACTGTACACATAGAAGACTGTGGTTTGGAGATGACTTTAATATGAATTAGTCAATACTACAACACTGTAAACTCAGTATGTTTTCATTAATATATGCTAGGGAGGATAAGATTAGTTATGTATTCCTTGTGCTGGTTCACTTCTAAAGCTAATAAGGTATACTCTCATGGTAATTTCAAATTCCTACTTGTATAAATAGTTTTAAATCTATCATGGCATTATATTTATGTATGTTCAGTTGCTTTAGCACTTTGGGCTTATTTAGTTTCTGAAGTGGTCCTTGAGTAAGAAATCATTTGACATTTGCTCAATTGACCCATTGAAGCAGAAAGGGTGATTTAGCTAACATTTTAATGATTTTATTAAGAAAATAGCACTTCATATTAGAACATCACAACTTTTGAATTAGTCCTGAAGCGTATTGACCACTAGTATTGATTAATTCCTCAACATTTTTGAATATCTCAATGTATCTCTTTGCTATTAGCAAGACAAGCAAACAAGTTTTGAGAAGCAGAATACATGTCTGGGGATCTCAGAGATCTCAACGTGAATCTACTATTATTACTTTGTAAATGAACGCAGTATCATCTGCGTCTCTTTAAGGTAGATCAGTGCAGGTCTCAGACCTCAGCAGAGAAGTTTCTGTGAGTTGCAGATGGCAACGAACAAAGACAATCACAATTGGTAAAAAGAGAATGAGTGTCCATGGCATGCTCAGCCAGAACGGCGACATCCACATCACACCTCATACCCAAGGCTCAGGGACAATCACAGACAATGGGATGGAAAGTTTGTGAGAGCAAAGCTTCCAGAGAACTGAAGAAAAACATTCTGTTTGTACACATCTGGACTGCTGCCCTTGTGAACTCATCCCAGCTGACGCTGTCTCCACAAGGCATGAAGAAGAAAAAGTTAGTGAGTACCCCAGCATTGAAAGGGAAGGGGCTCCCCAGTTTTCCCTACTAATCCAAAGTTATGGATACTGATGATACTGAGGGACAGAGAGTCCTTTTTCTTTATTGATGCCTTTCCTAGTTGGTCAACCATTTCTCCACACAGAGAAACAAGTGGGTTGTTAAATTAAAGAAAATTAAAGAAGATATCCAGGTGGGGACTAAAGAGGTGAGGGGAGTTAAGGGACTGAGCTTGACAAATGTGACTAAAACAGTATATTCAATTCTCTGAGACTTAATAAAATATTTATTAAAATGTTGGTGAATTAATGTGATATGTCAAAAATACAAACACCGCCCATATTTATCTTATGCATTGATCAAATTAGCTTTAAAAGAAATTGATATAACATTTATAGTAACCCCTTAATATTCACAATGAAGGGAGAGCAGTTAAGCCCCTGAAGTTTGAAACTTTTATAATGTTTTAATTCTTCTTCAAAGATATATATTCTTATATTTTTGCTAAGTCAATTTTGTCTTCTAATTTCACAGCTTTGTTGTTTTTTTAATCCTTGTGCATTTGAAAAAACATCATTGCCAAGCTAAAATGCACAATTATAAATTCCATTACAGTTAGCTAATTTATGTGGAAGAGACTGAATAACATCATCATAGAGACAGTCTGTAGCTATAGTGACAAGTGAAGTCATATTTACATTTGCACACTTAGAAATCACGTCATGTCTAACAAATCATACGATTTACTTCTCTGCTGTAGTTTCCAAAATGCACCACAAGAAAAAGAAAGAAAGAAAGAAAGAAAGAAAGAAAGAAAGAAAGAAAGAAAGAAAGAAAGAAAGAAAGAAAGAAAGAAAGTAAAAGAAAAGGACAGCGTGTCTGTAGTGGTTCGTCTTTAATCCAAGCACTTGGGAGGCAGAGATAGGCAGCTCTGTGTAAATTGAGGCTAGCCTGGTCTACAGAGGGAGTTCCGGGACAGACTTGTCTTGAAAAGCCAAAGACAAAACAAAAACAAAACAAAATGAAAGCACACACACACATGCACACACACTTGCACACATACACATGCACACACACTTGCACACACACACATGCACACTCGCGCACACACACTTGCACACATACACACGCACACACACATGCACACACTTGCACACACACATGCACACACTTGCACACACACACGCACACACACTTGCACATACACACACACATGAACATTCAGGGTCTCACTATCATCTCTCTCTCTCTTCTCTATGTCTTTGCTTGCGTTTATCCATCAGATCATTAGGTAGGTCCAGGTCCTGGGAACTGTACTCCTGTCATTAGTTTTGTGGGCAGACACCTTAACCTGAGCCATCACCTCAGTCAAATTCATCCCTTTTTATTAAAATAATGTATATGCTTGGTTGCTTATTACTTCAGAGTGTAATGGTACATTTTCCTTCAAGATCTTTCAGGGAAAATATGAACTTGCAAAGTAAATAATGTAAAAGAGATATTCTTGTACGTCTATAAACATATTAATACTATGTTTAATTTACTATGACTTAACACATCCAATGATTTGCAGAAGCATATCCTCGTAAATTTTGAAAATCAAGCTTTAGCACAGCATTGCCTGATCTGTTAGAGTCATATCAGGTATATAAAGTGATAGCCGTAATGATAACCATATATTTCAGGGAGCTAATGTGAAAGTCTTGCACTTAATTTTTCTAAGATGGAAAATTTCAGAGCAAAATCACTGTTATCAAAAGCATTAATCAAATGCTTCCCTATTTTCTTTTGAATGATCACACAGAACGCATTTACAGTCAGATATAAAGTACACATGCAAACACAAACAATTCCTCATTTTTCTCCTGTGCTCATGATTTGTAATTAGAGAACGTCTCCATGCTTGATCACCCACATTATTTACCCGTTATGTCTGGAAAGCTCTCCAAAAAGAGGAGTATCCCAAGAGAAGTTATTTTATGCTGCTACTGAATGATGATTTATTCAGTAAGTTTAGAAGTTGAATCCCACAAGCATTTCAGGAGATATATTCACCTAGGAAAACAGATTTTGTCTACTGCTATGATGCTACCTAGAAAAACACATATATCCCCTAAGACATTAAAACTCTAATTAATATTGCATCTAAACATTAACAGTATTAAATGAATAAATACATTTTTATTCAAATGATGTAGCTTATCTTTGCCTAATTTCTGCACAATGAATTTATCTGAAATGTTGGCATTTCTGTCAAATTCTAAACCAACGTATGCCTTTGAACCAAAGCACTTTAGACTTGAAAAGATTTGGAGACAATGTCATTTGTTTTCAAAGTTTACTCAGGAGAATTAGTTAGTAAGGTTAAAATGGCTTTTCTTTCCATGATAATTTAACATATCAGAAACAAAATCAGAAATTGGTGCTTTCAGTTTTGATTTTATAGATACTTAGACAAGATTTTGTATTAATTTTAGAAAACATAAATACCTTAACTAAAATGTACAGGGAAATAAGATTAACTAAAAACAGTCACAGAATTGATAACCTATTTTGAGTACATGCTAAACAGTCTCAACACACACATATTATTTCATATTCATAAATATAGATATATGTGTGAGTTTGTATATATTGTCATCATAATGCTCAAATCAGTAATGGGAAAATACAGAAATCGAGCATGATAAATAATGTAACCACAAATGTATGCTAAAATGTGACTTGTGATCAAATCTTAAGGTCATTAAGTCATTCATTGATATATCAGCTAAAGTAGCATATCAGCGGAAATTACTTTTTATTTTCTATGGATGTTTTCTGTTCCCTCCTAACACAAAAAGTACAAGGTGGACAGAAATTTAGCCCTACAAATGGGTCCCTCAGGCAAAATCTCTCGCACACTGCAACTGTTCTTAGACCACATATACTCAAGGAAGAATGACAGGAAAAATATGGGGGAAAAGATCCCAGATAGTATGGCCTAAATATATCACTTATCTTTTGGATTGCCAAGAACACTACTAGGAACCGTAATGTGATGGTAAATAGGTCACTGGAGAATTGAGTGTATAGAGAATAATGTAGCCATGACCCTCACTTAATTCATACATTGTTAAATACCCACGACTAGGTAATTATAAAGCTCTCTTAGACTGCACGGGAAACTATGTGCCTCTACCCATGAGAACAGCAGTGCACACTTGAAACTTACCCTTCATCCCTAGCCACACTCTAATAGCTCAGCTCCACAATTTCTAACTTTTTAAATTTAATATGGAATGGGAGCAATATAAAATGTTACTGACAAACGATGGACACTTTTAAAAGAAAAAAACAAGTGTGACTTGAAATTTCTCTCTGTTATCCCACTTAGCCTTCTCTTAGCATCTCCAATCAATAACTCCCTTTCATGAAGTAATTTTGGGGAAAAACAAGTCTAGCCATTTAAATCCTATGAAACCCAGAAACGTCTGGCTTGACTTCACCATGACCTATATAGTACAGACCTGCAAAACCACTTACCTTCTGTCTTTCAGCTGTGTTTAAGGGATAAAGCCTGAAGTTACTTAGTGTAAAGATTAGTTGGTGCCTCTGACGCACTAAGGGAACTCTAAAACTTGCTGTGTGATGGAGAACAGTACTCCATCATGCTATTACTGATCGCATTACCTTGTAGCATTTTCAGTTCCCAGGAGATGATGCTTTACTTCCTACGAAGTAGCATTAAAGCTTCTCAGAGTAAGTCATGCATTTCCATTCCCGCTAATAGCTCTATTGGAAGACTCTTTAACTACATTTGCATTAGGAATGTATGACAAATTGTGAGTTTCCTATAAAGTTCTATTGGATGGTTGTCATATAGTATTTAGCAAGAAGAAACACTGAGCATTTTATAAGTACATATGATGACGTCATAGCTTATGATTCAAGATATATGACATGTATAAAATTTATCTTTAAAAAGAATGTCTTTAAAATTACAAACACAACTTATTTTTAGCTGAAATGACTTAGAGAGCATCAAGTGAACACAAAATAATGAGAACTTAACTGCATTGAAGATAACACAATGGAATGTGGTCACTTTTTGCATAGTAAACAATAAAATGCTTTTATAATTTAAGGAGGCATAAACATTGTTGTCACTGTATGGAAGCATATTGTACCATTTGTTCATGTGCAAAATCACTGACAGATTTAGAAAATGCTTTTTTATATTAGTGCATGGACTCCTGATAGAACGTAGGGCATTTATTTCATTATGCTGGATTAAATTATTTATTTCATTATTTTCTTTCAGACAATATCACATGAGATTCTTTTAATTACTCTGAATTTTTCACATATTTACTCATTTTTAATAGTATCATGCATATCTTCTGTATGTGTGCATGTGTTTTTTCTTCGAGTTCACATGAATTATAAAACCACTTATTTTTCATAATTATCTATCCAGTGTTACAGGACCATTACCATAGTAAAGAAATTCCACAAGTCATAAAAATATGTGCAGGGCTGGTGAAGTAGCTCACAGCAAATGGAGAGAACTGACTTTCACAAGTTGTCCTGTACCCTCCACACGTGCTGTGATACTTACATGAACATGTATGTGTTCAAACGTACAATAGCTAAAAATAGTAAAACCATTTATAATGGGGAATTGAGCTCTAAAATTTCTATGTATGATATATTTATTAAGTCCTTATTTGATTGCACACTTTCATAAAGATCCATTATTTTGTATCATTTAAATTTGTTAAACTTTCCACATATCATAAAAGTGCTTTAAATATTTTTGAAACATTCTGCTTTATAAAACACAGATGTATTTCCTTACATTTCCTTGTATTTTTGATTTGGGAAAATCATAAGTAATTCCTGAATTGTGGAGTAGATATTAATTTAGAGTAGTCAGGAGACATAGATTAAGGCAAGGACAGTCTCTTTCAAAGATAGTATGCCAACACACACATATGCATATACATATACATGCATACATATATGTAGTATTGTGCGTATGATAGAGAGAAAGAGGGAAAGTGAGTGAGTAAGAGAGGGGCAGAGAGAGAGAGAGAATTTTAAGCAAGGCCTAGGGGTTTTTGTTTTTGTTTCTTTTTTTGTTCTTTCGACAGGGTATATCTGTTGTTTCGGAGCCTGTCCTGGAACTAACTCTTATAGTCCAGGCTGGCTTCAAACTCACAGAGATCCTTCTGCCTCTGTTTCCTGAATGCTGAGATTAAAGTGTGTGCCACCAATATCTGGCAATATTTTTGTGTGTTTATTATTGCCTGAGTTTTTCTGGTTAGGATTTTATGGATTGCTGTAGAACCCTAGAGATCCCTTTTCTGTGCATCACTCCAGCCTTAAGATTGCAATTGCATTCCAGATAATCATAACACAGATACAGAGGTCAACGTTAGTAAATGGGACTTCCTGAGATTGAGAAGCTTCTGTAACACAAAGGACATTGTCAAACAAAACAAAACAAAAGAAGGCACTCTACAAAATGGGAAAAGATCTTCACCCAACCCACATCTTACAGAAAGCTGATCTCAAAGATATACCAAGAACTCTAGAAACTAGACATCAAAATACTAAAGAATCCAATTTGAAATAGGGTACAGATCTCAACAGAGGAATCTCAAATTGCCAAAATACACTTAAGAAATTGTTCATCATCCTTAGCCATCAGGAAAATGCAAACCAAAATACTTCTGAGATATATTCTTACACCTGTCAGAATGAGCAATATCAAAAACACTGACAACAGCTTATGGTAGACAGGATGTGGAGTAAGGGGAATATATCTCTATTACTGCTGGAATTGCAAAGTTGTATGGCTGCTGTGGAAATCACTATGGTGGTTTCTCAGAAAATTGGGAATCAATCTACTTCAAGACCCAGCGAAAAGAAGTGTTTTTGGCTGTGGTGGGGCAGTAGGAAGCTTTGTGAAGTAGTTGAGGGAGGGGAGGTTAATTTCAGAAAATACTGCATTAAAATCTACTCAAAATTTAAAAAGTAAAAAAAAATTCAATGCATTGTAGATTCCAGCAAATCCATATGCATGTGCTCATACGTATACATACATAGACATGCTTAGAAAATTGAATATTATGGGTTTGAAGTTACTATAAAACTACCACCATCACTTAAATAGTGTTACTATTTTGAGTGTAGAATATACTGGGAAAACCCCACATGTAGTATTTTAAGCGTAAGAATGTACTGAAAAAAACTAAGGAAATATCATAATATATCTAGGATTGACTTATTTTTAAAGGAGAAGGGAATCTTATTCAATAGAGAAAAAAAAAGTCTTTTCCAAAATTCATGCTGGAACAAGTAGCTTTCCACATGTAGAAAAATGGAGAAGCCTTATACTGTATGTTTATAGAATCTTAGATATGACACCAAAGCAAGGTCAACACTACAGAAAGGATATGACGTGGACTGTTTATTTCATATAACACTACCAAAAATGAAGATAACGTAAGTATAAATAAATACTTGCAAATCATCCACCCGATAACAGACAAGTTTTCAAAAGGCTCCAACGTTATAATAATATAAAAGCAAACTACTTCACTCATAATTAAAGGTGTTTATATTTTGCTAAGATATAAAAATGATCCACATGTTTATGAAGAAATCCAACATAATGATCTCTCATGAAAAACAGCACAGAGTTCACATCATGTTTGATATGGGTTATGTGGGAAGGAGACCGGATAGATATGGGAAGAGTTGTAGGAGGAGAGTAAATATGATAAAAAATACTTTGCATGGAACTCCCAATGAACTAATAAAAAAATAACAAAAATGGGATAACAAGCACCACGAAGTAAGAAATATTGATAATAAGAAGAGAGATTAAAATTTAAAGGTCATAAATAGATTGGCATGTCAAATACTACAAAAATGTTAGATAGAACAGTGACTATCCCAGTAATTGAAAGAGAGTCATAATTGACTCAGACAGTAATTCTTCATCTAAGATTATGTCAGGAGGATTGCAAACTCTCAGGATGGTCTGCTGTGGGACAATAGTCTGTACCCTGTCAATTGTATTTTAATAAAACGCTGATTGGTCAGTAGCCAGGCAGGAAGTAGAGGTGGGGCAATGAGAAATCTAGGAAGAGTGGAGTTTCAGTCTGCAGTTATCACCAAGACAGAAAGGAAACTAGACACAGAACAAGCAAGATGTAACTGCCTCCCTGAAAAGGGTACCAAGCCATGTGGCTAACACAGACAAGAATTATGGGCTAATATGTTATAAGAGTTAATAAGAAGCCAGAGCTATGAGGTCAATCAGTTGATAAGTAATGTAGACCTCTGTGTATTTCTTTGGGACTGAATGACTGTGGGACCAGGCAAGACAAAAACCTCAGCCAACAATGGTCCAGTGCTAAAACCTCTATACATGCACTATATGCTAACCCAAGGGCATACATGATGAAAATACTAATAACCATCACCCAGAATTAACTGACCAATGAAGAAATCATGAAAACTGTTACTTAAGATAGACCTTGAAAATTTTGTAATAACATAAATTGAAATGATATAATCCACACATTATGATTCTATTTATACAAAATTTGCAAAATGGGTGAAAAGACTTCTTAATACTCTGTGTTCTAATTTAAATGATGAAGATAGTCAGGAATACAAAATTATCCTAATCTTGCTACACATCTTCATAAAACATTAGTTTTACCAATATAATAAGCTAATGTTTCTCCTGAATTTTCTACAGTTTAATTTTATATTTTCCACCAAATTTATATTTTATTTTAACATTTTCCTGTAAATTGTTGGATTTTCTTTCACCTTGACACCTTATTTCTTTTAATTTTTACATGTTTGAAGAATTGGAACCTTTATTATTTTATTTCCCCTTAATTATTTCAGCTATTTTAACTTTAAATTACTTTATTTGTTATCTATTTGTATATGTAATTTCTTTTCTTAAATTTAAATCATGAATTCTTATAATTGTTCACATAGTGAATTGTATTTAAAATGGGATATTGGGATAAGCTCTGCATTTAAATATTCGATAAAGTGAATCAGCAGTCTCCAAAGTTAAAAATCATAGCATTCAACTAAAAAATCACAGAGTAAAAAATGTGAAAATACATTATGTTTTTTGAAATCTAAATATACTACTTACATGAATATAGACATAGATTTGGGGGAAGCAGTCCCAGATGGAGGCTAGAATATGCCTCAGTATTAACATCCTATGCTCTCTGCACTTTCCTCAGAGTGCATTCACTTAACATATCAATTAATCTGCTTTTCTCATTTAAAATCTACTTAGATTTATGGCACTATCAAGCAGGGTGGGCATTCAGTGAACCACAGAATCATCCTTCTTCAATTATTGTATTATGAAAACATACATTATACTTCACTATTATTTCTTTAAGGGTTTCTCTCTCATTGTCTGTGCTTTAGTCAAAGGCTAGCAATTTGTCACTAGAGAAGAGTGTTTCTAATCTATTAAATAGTGTTCTCCTTCCTGGAGGAATTTATAGATCCATGGCTGTGACTATTTACACTATTTCTTCCCCTTGAGCTTCCCACCTCCAATACCTACCATGGACTCTGTATTCCCTTTCAAGTTCATGAAATCTTTTTCCTTCATAACAGTCACACCACACACATTGTTGATTATTTTGTGTTGGTAATGTGTTTATGTCTTTCAAGGGACTACTTGAAATTATGAAACTTATCAAAAGTTTGTCTCATTCTCCCTCTTTCAATAGCCACTAATTTTTCTTGCTCCTTCTCTAGAGTTTGGGCCTTGTTAGATTCTCCATACCCCAAAACACATGTTGATCCTTAAATTTTCTTTTAAAATAGCATCTGATTTTTATTTTCATTTTTCTAAATCACAGTCACATTGGTCCTTGATTCTTGCTTAATTGTCTGAATTTGATTGTCACACAAATTTGTTCTTAACATACTTTGGCATACAAGTGACATGATAGTATAAATAAGTCAACCTGAAAAATTCCTTCAGGGAATTCCTATTGCTGATAAATACCTTTACCTGTATGGCTGGATACAAGCTTATCTCAAAAATAATCAGCGGTTGTCTTAGATACAAATGGTAAAAGGATTGAGAAAGAAATCAGTGGAACAACATACTTCAGAGTAGCCACAAAAAATATATATCTTGGAGTAACTCCCAAAGCAAGTAAAATACTTGGATTACAAGGAATTCAAGTCTTTGAAAAAAGGAATTGGAGATGATTAGAATTTGGAAATATGTCCCTTGCTTACGGATCAGTATGATTAACATAGTAAAAATAAATTCAGTGCAATTCCTATCAAAAATCTATCACATTTATTTACAGATCTTGACTAATAAGTCAACTCCATATGGAAAAACAAACAAAAAAAACCCAGAATAGCTAAAACAACTCTGTACAGTAAAAGACACACTCTTTTTGTCACTCAATAGAAAACTAACAGACTTTTAAAGAACGACAACAAAATAAAAAAAAAAACATAAGATAAAAACAAAAATAAACATATCGATTTTTTACAAGACAAACAAAAAGAAGGAAAAGAGCCCAAGAAGAGGCATAGAATCAGAGGCACAGTTGTTCTCATGGTCACAAATTCCATAAAACCACTAATCTGGAAACCATAATATATATGCAGAGAACCTGGTGAAGTCTCATGCAAACCCTGTTCATGCTACCAGAATTCCTGTGTGTTCATACAAGCTTTGACCATATTGATTTATAGGGCCTTGTATTAGCTTTGGGTCATCACTTCTTATTTGGACATGAGAGACATTTTCAATGTTGAAATTGTTAGTATAAAAAATTATAACTTTAATACATTCTAGCTAAATTTGATGCAATTTTGAAAGTTAAAATTTTCTACATGCATGTTATTTATACACCATGATATTACAGAACTATATATGATTTTTATCAAGTTTATCTGATTCTTGTACATAGATATTTCTCTTATGTTATCTAATTACTTGGCTATGACACACCATTTATTAGCCTGTATAAGCTGATATCAGGTTAAGTTTGATTAGAAAGTCTATATTTTAAAAAAATATTAGTAGATTTACCTTATTATTTGTTCATTATGATATTTTTGTCTGATCATGAGTCAGGGAATCATCTGGCTTCTTACAAATGAAAATAGAACACAAATGTCAATTTCGTGATTCTGAATTAGTATCAAGCTGTTGCCTGAAGGACAATTGAATTATTACCAGAAATTATTTGTGGGTAAAAAAATAATGTGTTCTTTGAGCAAATGACTTAACATAATAGTTTAACCTGAACACAATGTTCAAAATTATTGATTAGAATATATATAATGATACAAATGAATAATAAAACAAAGTAATATTAATTACTCATCAGATCAGTACTAGTTAACCTCTGTCGTTTAAACCTATATCAAGGTATGGGTGTTTAACTTAAATGTGGATAACCTACTTACAAAGTAGATTTTTAAAAATTTACCAACATTTGACCTACATATTACCTGGAAATTATTCATCTCTTTTCAAGTAACATAATTATTAAGAAATTAATAATGAAGTTGCTTCAGTGTCATGGTGCAGATAGTCACTCAGCAAAGATGCCTGAGGAAAGCCAGACCCAGGACCAACCAATGGAGGATGAAGAGGTCAATACTTTTGCCTTTAAGGCAGAAATTGCCCAGTTGATGTCCTTGATCAACACATTTGATTCAAACAAAGAGATTTTCTGAGGGAGCTCATTTCAAATTTATCAGATGCTCTGGACAAGATCAGATACAAGATTCTGACAAATCCTAGTAAACTGGACTCTGGGAAGTAGGTGCACACTAATCTTATTCCCAACAAACAAAATCAAACCCTTACCATTGTGGATACTGGAATTGGTATGACCAAGGCTGACTTGATAAATAACCTTGGTACTATTGCCAAGCCTGGCACCAAAACCTCCATGGAGGCTTTGCAGGCTGGTGCAGGTATTTCTATGATTGGCCAGTTTGGTGTTGGGTTTTACTCTGCATACTTGGTTGCTGAGAAAGTGACAGTGATTCCCAACATAAGGATGATGAGCAATATGCCTGGAAATCCTCAGTAGGGGGATCATTTCCAGTGAGGACTGACACAGGAGAGCCACTGGGTCATGGAATCAACACCCGAAAGAAGACCATACTCACTGTAACATGAGCTCAGATTCAAATACTACCGTAAGAATGAGAGTTACCTTAGGTTAAACTCAGAATGCTGTGTTCCTTTGTAATTTGCTTCTCGAATAAATAGTAACATAGAAATCACTTATAATATGATCTTTATAATATTGCGCAGAGGTCTAGAAACATGGTACACCAGTTAAGCATTTTTGATACTATTCACCATCCAAATGCTGTCTCTGAGATTTCTTCAGTAAGGAAAAGTCTATTCTAGCCGGCAGGGCAGTACAATCCCGTAATATGTGAAGTCCTCTAAGCTACTAAAGTACATGTAAATTTGGAGTATATAATGTAAGAAGCTATATTCTAAAAAAGACAAATCAAACATAAATAGGTAATTCTATAAGATAAAGAGTATTATTGTTATTATTATTATTATTATTTGTTTCTTTCTTGAGACAAAGATTGTCTGAGAAACAGATATGGCTATCTTGGAACTCAGTCTGTACACCAGGTTGGCAATGAACTCAAAGAGATCCATCTGCCTCTGCCTCCCGAGTGCTGGGATTAAAGGCTATACCAGCATAGCTAGCAGATAAAGTAGATTTTGTGCCAACTACTATAAAATAAAGAAACATTACATTAGAAGTTTCCTAATCATGCTCACCTTTCCCTCCCTACTCAATACTTTTGTATACAATTCTTAAAGCCATGAAGTGATGATTACATAGTATAAAATAGCTGTAGTGTTAACAATGATGTTTCAGAAAGAAGAAAATGGCATCAGGCTACAGAGTTTTTTCTAACCAATTTTTTTCTTATGCTCACCTTACCTCCAAAATGCAAAGCAATGGAAATAATTAAATACTTGGAATTTTCCTAAATAGATATTTTTTTTCTGAACAAAACAACCATTCAATTATAACTTAAACTATTGTTCATAAACTCATGCTAATGATGAGATATGCAAAAATGCTGAATTAACAGTTGCAATTTTGCTACTAGATCACTAGATGGTATACAGTTCTTTCAGGAAAGGTTTGTACCAATAAGTTTGTTTCCAATAACAATGCTAAGATATATGTACTTATGTTTATTTGTCAAAAATTTGTAAACATATACAACGTATATCAAATATTCTAAAACTTTCTGCTGTTATGCTATAAAATTATAATTTGAATGCAAAGGGTTTTATTAGTTAACCTTAGATTTCTAATATTTTTCAATTATCACAGGATATTATTACTCCAATATTGGGTACTGCTATCTGTGATTATCTTAATAGTCCCTTCTATAATTATAAGAACATATAGATTAATATTATAAGTTTATATGAAATATCTGGTTACTCAATATTTTCTGGAAGTGTATACAATCAAAAACTAAGGAAAAAAATTTGCAGACAACACTGAAAATTATCATCACCTTAATAAATTAGTACATTATATATACAGTCTCAGCAGGATATAGTTATGGTTGTAGAATCTGGTTATCATTAATTAATAACTCCATGGCATAAGTGAGACATTATTAACTACAAAAACTACCTTAAACATTAGTGAAATAATAGCTTATAAATTAATATGAACAGAAATTTATACTGAAATTTAAGTGCTATATGATATTTTGTAGTTTATTTTTAAGAAATCTAAAGTAAATGTATTCATTAAAGCAGATTTGTTTGATTGTATTTAGTTTTTTATTCGTGAATTTAACGTTCCTCAACTGAATTCACTCATTTTTCGATGGTTATTCAAGACTAAGCGTCTCAATTCTTGGATTAAAACATAAAGAATCTCTATTCATATTAAAACAAAGGACTGTAGGGAACTATAACTTAGGTGTGGAAGCAGCAGGTGGCCAGCTAGAGAAGCTGGTCTTGAAGACAGGCAGTAAAGAGAGTGTCATGGATTTTCTATTCATTCCGTGTGCAATCAACATAATTCTTCAGGAATTTCTAATACAGATTGTCCATGGGTACAGACAAATTGAGCTTTCTCCAGGAAATGTACTATACAAAGAATAATCTAATAGGAACTTGATTTTTCGCAAACATCCTTTTACAATGTAGAAACATGTACTATTATTTATTGTTTGCATGTTTTTCAATGACTTTGCTTCCTTGCCTATAGACTATTGATCATAATAGTAGTAGGTAAAATAAAGCTTAAAGCAAAATGTTGCCAATGGTGAGCATCCTTAAATATTTACTCTTATTCCTTTATTTCAACAAGGTGAAAATTACTTGAAACTGGTCTTATAAAAATCTATGCTTAATTATTTACTATAGAAAATAATGTTTATCATGCTATGTGTTGTTGTGTTAGCACAAATAACAAAGATGCAAATGAAAAACAAATAATTAATTGCTTTGGTTCTATAGTCTAAAATAAAATATTACCATTTATATTTTTGCAATGCTGAATTTTGGTGTATTGATAAATTACAAAAATTCATTCATTCGACAGTATAAACACAATTTAGAGATTCTTTTCTTTGACATATTCTATTTTACTGATTAGTTCAATACCCTAAATCCTAATGTCTTAATCGTATAAAATCAAGTTCTTCTCAGTTATGAAGTTAAAAATATACACACCAAAAAGAAAACACCGAATTTAGTATTTGAAAAAAATCAATTTCTACGTTTTTAACTTTGAAGATAAGATGAATGACTATACCATGTTCAGCATTTACACTATGTGAGGTTCATTTGGATGGTTCACATTAAAACAAGGATCCATCTATCTACCTTCTTGTCCAATGTATATATGTATATACGTACATGCATGTGCCTCTCTATATACAAAGAATTTAAGAGAGTAACTGTAGAATATTTAAACATTCCTACACAGAATTTACTTCTCAACACTGGATTGAAAGTTTTAAATTCATTATACCAATTTATATTCAAACTTTTCTTAAGATTTTATTTTGCCACCCAATTATTTAGTAAGAACTTTAAAGAAACTAATAAAATAGCTAGCAAATGACTATTTTGCTTTGTTGTGATGAATTATGACCACCCATTGGTAACAATCTTCTGTTAATTTGATATTTAATCCAACCTGTGGTTACTTCTTGAGCTGATTTTTGTGGTTGATTTTTGCCCTGGGAAAAAAATGTTCCTGAACATATTGCTAATTTTCCAGTGCTAATTATCTTGAAAAGAACAAAGAAACGTGACGGTCTTCTACAAACCTGAAATCATCCAGCTCTCTACATTTGTGACTTAATTGCTTGGCTATGGAGTACTTTGGGCTTCAACATGTGAAAAAGAGAGGCGTTTGAAAGATGACATTAAGTGTTATTTTTATTCGTAAACAAACAAAACCCATGAAGCATCTGTTCTAGACTTAATGATAACTTTTCTCAGATGACCCTTAGAGGCCCTGCATCCTTGCCTTGTTGGCACATGGAATACCATTTTCCCTGCAGCCCCTTTTGAAAGAAACAGGTGTACTGCATGACAAACTTCTACTGGGAATGCACGTGCATTACTACTGGTCTATAATGTAAAGATTTCACTGAATTCTTCCTATTGTCCTTTCCTAATTTATGCTGGGTGAACAACATGTGGATGATTAGATTTATTTCTTTTTACTACTTATTTTTACTTTGTAAGGAAAACGTCAGACAAGGGAACTAACTAGGAAATCATCAATTGATGCAAAAATATTTTATTTTAGTAACTTCTATTTAACAATTTTTATACTTAAAACAAATTTTAAATTTACATATGTTGATCATATTCTTCCTGTCCTCCAAATTCTTCCCAATCGTCATCCTCTCCCTAACCATCCAACTATAAGTTCCCACTTGATTCCCCAAAACACCCCAAACCAAACAAAAACACACTGAACTTTAAATAAATAAAAGCATGCAAAAAGGAAAGCTCTGGAGTCCATTATATGTTGATCAACTACTTCTGACCATGAAGCCTGTCCTGGAGTGGTTGATAGAGCCCATGTCACTCTAATGGAGAAAACTTTTTCCCTCTCCTAGCTGATACAAGTGATAGTTCATAACTGTTAACCTTTAACCTAGTGCTAGATATCCAGTCACTTGTTCATTAACTCATTTGTAAAATAGAACAAAATAAAATATAAGATAAAATACAAGTTATCATATTGAAGTTGGATAAGTCAAACCAATTGAAGGAAGAGAGCGCAGTAAAAGGCACAAGACTCAGAGATCCATTCATTTGCACACTCATGAATCCTATAAACACACTAGACTTGAAGCCATAATTTATATGCGGAGGATCTGGGAAAGACCTGTGCAGGCCCTGTGCATGCTGCTTCAGTGTCTGTCAGTCCCAATAAGCTTTGATCATGTTGATGTGGAAAACCTGGTTTTCTGATTGTCCTCCATTCCTTCTGGGTCTTACACTATTTCTGCCTCCTCTTTCATAGGGTTACTGGAGTTCTGTGGGTGGTATGGGACTTGATGCAGATATCCCATTTAGGGCTGAGTGTTCCGAGGTCTTTCCTTTTCTGCATAATGTCTGTCTGTGCATCTCCATATTACTCCCGTTTGCTTCAGGAGGAAGCTTCTCCGATGATGGATGAACAAGGCAATGATCCATGAATATAACAGAATATGATTAGGTATCATTTTATCACTACATTTTCTTTTCTTTTCTTTTTTTTTTAGACCAGTAGTATTTGTTTTTACTCTAAATGCCTGGACTATTTTGTCTCAGGTTGTTGGCCAGTTAAGAAGTATTGGGTATGGGTTCCATCTCATGGAGTTGATCTTAAGTCAAGTTGGATATTGGTTGGTTACTCGCATTAACTTGGCACTACCTAGCATATGTTTCAGGCAGTAAATTGTTGTAGATATGGGATTGTATCTGACTTGTTATTTATGCTACTCTGTCTAGAGCATGTAGAGTATATTTCTGTACCAAGAAATCTGGAAGATAGTAGTGAAAATTCTAATCATTTTAAAACTAGAACTTCATTATCTATTATGTTTCCTTCCATTTAAAAAATTGCCACCTTGGACCATATGAAAAATAAAACTACTGAGTCATTTATATAAATTGAGCACAATACCAAATAATATAGCACCTTGCTTCCAAGTTATTTTCAAACTTAACTGCTCATTATTATGCTATTACTGTCGCGAGATTTTTGAAACTATAGGTATTTTCATAAAAGTATAAAATACTATTGAGGGATCCTGTGTATTTTTGCCTGAAAATGAAAAATGTTTAAGAAGCAACACGATTCCATTTCTGAAACGCAATGAGAATTTTCCTCCCAACATTAATCCAAGCAAGGGATGAGATAAGAAAATGTTTCAAAACATCTGTAGTCATAGATATTGGTGAAGAATACATGAAAGTCAATCTATATTTTAAATGTTTCTCCACAATTGATTTTCTTGAAAACACTGGGTTGGTTTTGTCTTCCAGATCAAATGAAATAATAATATCAATGTGTAATTGCCCTAGCCATTTGTGATGCAGAGGTAGTTAGTGATGGTTACAAGCTATGACCATGAACATGGATAATGTACTTGTTGAGTAAGTTCACAAATGGAGCTTTTTGATGAGGAACTAGAAATGAATCATGTATAGGGCTGAGGGCTGTGATTATCTGAGTGGTCTGTGCTGTTACCAGGGCCATGGTATGGTTCAGGCTTGAGCTAGTCCTGAGGGCCCTGTCTTGATCTGTGGTCCTGCTGTAGATGGGGTCTGTGTTCATCACCATTGTCCATGTTATCCCAACTGGCCTTTGGAACTATGCCTGTGGAAATCTGATGGCCATGCTGAGCTGGTAACACCCTTCACTGGCTCTATAAGAGCTGCCTTACTCCCTGTTTGCCATGAAGCAGAAAAGCCAGCTCCACCCCTCATGGAGAGCTGGACTCATACTCACAATAGATGGTTCCACCCTTTATAGTAGGCTGGTCCCTATGGCATGGGCTTAGAAGAGCTGACTCTGTCCTTCACCTGAGGGGAGACATTTCCAGAGGCCATGACTGACCAAATCAACTACAATCCAGACCCCTATCTAGGGCTTTGAGTTGGCCCACTACTACATTTACCCAATCTGTAAACTACTGAAATACACAAAGGGCCCGGTACTGTAGAATCATAGCTACAGAATCTCTGGGGCTCAGGAAAACAGCAGCATGTCCAAGAGGAGTTTTGATGAGGGTCCCATATTGATGGTATACCAGAAGTCAGAGGCCTTTAACCCGACCAACAACTCATTGCAAGGAACATTTGCAGGCAATGCTGAGTGGACAAAGTGATCTACCCCCTGACATAGCACAGCTTTCAGTTCTGCTGGGGTGCTGGAGAGGCAGGAAAGACAGAGGACTAAAGCGTTTTGGTTTTTTTTTTAATTAATATTTTTTTATGTCTCACTTCCTTTATTTTTTTGCCTGTGACTCT
>NW_026067986.1:5959474-6015215 GCF_014885135.2 Alexandromys fortis | reverse complement strand
TCTCTCTCTCTCTCTCTCTCTCTCTCTCTCTCTCTCTCTCTCTAACTTAAATTAACCTGTTTCTATTCATTTGTGCACTGCATTCAGGCATGCTTACCTCATCTGTGTACTATACATCCTGATTTTCTGCTTCCTCCATGTCTGGCTGACAGGGTCCCTAGCTGGCTGGGCCTCCAGTGGGTTGACCAGCTCCACATTTCTCGCTGCCGACTAACCCCAACTCTCCATCTGTCTAGCTGTTTCCATACGTCTTTTTCTTAGACCAATCAATTGCCTCCGGCAGGCAAGGTAAAACAACAACACATATTTACATAAATAAAAGATGCAGCTTAAACAAATGGAACACACCTTTACATAGTTACACTATTATTGTTCAACACAAACCAATGTTGCAATCTTTACTTAGTTAAACAAATATTCTATTCCATAACAGGTATCGGTTCAGAAGAGGGGTAGAAAGATGGTAAGAGTCAAAAGAGGTGGATAACTCCAGTGCAAACGTTTCTTTCAGACACAGGGATGCATATATGAATGCACAGAAACAATCAATTTATACCTAAAACCCACAAGCGTTCAAGCCAGACAAAGATCCCAACCTGGAGGACTGAAATGGGCACAAAGTCCCATCCCTCACCCAGAAACTCTTTACAAGAATAACTGCTAAGGGAGGAAATACAAGTTTTCTTTAATGGAATAGCACTGAGTAGATCAGACAGACTCCAGGGCAGACTTCATGCTCAGGAATCATAGACCAAAATAGAGTTCATGAGCCGGGTGGTGGTGGCTCATGCCTTTAATCCCAGCACTTGGGAGGCAGAGGCAGGCGGATCTCTGTGAGTTCGAGACCAGCCTGGTCTACAAGACCTAGTTCCAGGACAGGCTCCAAAACCACAGAGAAACCCTGTCTCGAAAAACAAAAACAAAAAAAAAAAATAGAGTTCATGTTATTTTTGTTTTTGTGGGATTTTTATTTTCTGCTTTTGTTATTAGTTTTATTGTGCGGTTGTGTTCTTGTTTTGGCTGGTTCATTGTGTTTTTCCTTAAAAGATACAAAGAGCATAAAGTAAAATATTCATGGAGGGATGGAGGATCTATGAGTAACTGACAAATGGGAAAGTATGTAATAAAATGTATTATATTATTTAATTATAAAAGTTAAAAATAATATAAAATTATACATCTGGTTATTTTATATATAATGCCATTTTACTTGATCATCTTTTTGAAAAATAGGGAAATATTGTTTCTCTGGATATCAATCAAAGAAAGAAGGAAAGACTTAGAGAAATGCTCTATTTTTCTCAGTTATTGGTAATATACATTGCTTTTAATTGAACTGTTCATTAAAATGTATCACTAGAGTATATATTTGTCTAAAGATTTTCTTAATTTCTGTTTTCAAATTTATGCGTCATTACACTAGAAATCAAACTAGCTAAAAGTTTTATATGGTTCTAGCAATCAAGTTTCCCAAAACTACACATTTCATTTGCACCTCGGCTTTGACAGTCAATTAGCTGATTCTATGGTAACGAAGATGGCTTTCTGACTGAAAAACCAGTGTATTGATTGCCTCAAAATAACAAGGATGTGGTTATAGAAGTACATACCATGTTTTCCTTGATGTTACTAATGTTAAAAAACAAACACGAACATTCATTAACTTTAAGCATAAAAATTAAAGGAAATGAGAGTTTTAAGGCTGAATATTTCATTGTAATTGTTCTAAAGGAGATTTTATTTTATAAGCTATGAATAAAACATTTAGGTATGATATGTTTTGATTTCAAAAAAATAATGAAGGAGAGTTGCAGGGTGTGTCAGCAGTTATGTCTGTTTCTCTATAGAGTTTCATGTTTTATTCATTTACAAGTATATCAACAAGTTGACATAATGCAATAAGAATTAAAATCCCCAAATGAAACACATATGAGGACATTCAAGAATAAGAATTACAAATGACGGTGTATATATGACCTTTGTCTTTTTGTGTTTGAGTTCACTCGGAGTTATTGTTTCCAGATCTATCCATTTACTGGCAAATTTTCTACTTTGATTTTTCTTAAGAGTTGCAAAATATTCTTATGTCTAAATGTACCATATTTTCATTTTTCAGACTTACCATTGTGCACACAGATCAGTACACTTCTCAACTGCCATCAGAGATGCTTCTTTCAACAGTGGATTCAGATTACCACAGACATTCGCAACTATTCTAGGTTTACCACATCTGAGGCTTCAGAATTCCCCAGGCTATCTACAACTCCTTCTTAGGCTAAAAGACTGCAGGAAGGGTCGAAAGAATAGAAAATCCTAAAGTGGTGGGTGCCTAGTGGGTGCCTACCAAGAAACAGAGCTAGATACAGCCAGGCAGTTTCACTTCTGAACCGATGGGAGTCAGAGTCTGAGAACACATACAAAAGTGTGCAAGCTTATGCCAGACAACAATTCCAGAAAAGGGTTTGAGTGTAAGCAAACTCAGGAGCTATTGATAATTGATATCTACTAGTTGGTAGGAGGGTCAGATCTTCTTAAGGTCAGGTGCCCTAGGTATTTCCATTCTTCAGTGATGGTCCCAATGGTGAGAAAATAAACAGCACAAACTAGATTTGATAAGTTTTTAAAAAATTGAAGGGAGGACACAGATGGGAGGGAAAGAAGGGGATTGGATATTGGAGGAGTTGAATAAGGTCCCTAATATAATCAAGGGACTCTCAAAACTGACATTTTCCAAGCCCGTATCTCCTTGATGCTAAGATAACTTCTGCATCCTTTGATAGCAGAACTATTAAAGGATAAATCATAGGTGAAATTTGGTAGTATTCCTACCAAATTTTAGTCTTTACACAAGAGAAGAAACATTGGCATAATGTTTGTGTTTGAAATCTGTATTTAAAAATGGCAAATAACAGACTTTGCTTTCTTATAAATGATATCAGATATTGCTCTGTAGAATAAACCTGTAGTTGAGAAAATGGCAAGAAGTCCAATATGATGGAACAGTCTTAGACACACACACATACAGAGTAAATAAGTAAGTAAATAAATATAATATTTAAAAGAATAAAAGCTTAATGTAGACTAAATATAAACAGATTGCTAGGGACACAGTCATTCTGTAATGTCCTGAAATTGTTATAACGTGATTTCTCATGAAGTGATGTATGCTATGCTTAATACGTTAATATCAGAAACATGCCCTATTTCCTCCCCTTAGGGAGATCAATGCATTCCTCCTTAGACCTCCCGTACTCTTCTTATCTAACTTCTCTGGATCTATGGATTGTAGCTTGATTATCATTTACTTAATGATTAATATCTATGTATAAGTTAATACCTATCTTCTTTATCTTTCTTGGTTTAGTTTTCCTCGCTCAGGATATTTTTCTACTTCCATCCATTTGACTGCAAATATCATGATGTCATTGTTTTTAGCAGCCAAGTAATATTCCATTGTGTAAAGGGACCTCATTTTATATATCCATTTTTCTGTTAAGGGACATCTAGGTTTTTACAGTTTCTGGCTATTATGAGTAAAGTAGCAATGAACATAGTTGAGCAAGTGTCCTTGTGGTAAGGTGAAACATTTTTTGGGTGTGTGCCCAAGAGCAGTAGAGCTGGTTCTTGAGGTAGTTAGATTACAACTTTCTGAAGAAATGCCAGAGTGGCTGTCCTCCTTTGCCTGGTCCTGGGACTCTTCTTACTGTTGGGTTGTGATGTTCAACTTTGATATAATAGATTCTGCTTCATCTTATTATATTTTACTTTGTCATGTTTTGTTGTGGTCTCTTGGATGTCTATTAATAATGAGGGCTAAAGAGGGAGTAGATGATAGATAAAGATTTTATATATGAATATTTTGAAGCGATTTTATTCCATTTTTATTTTATGTGTATGAATATTTTGACTTTAGGTTTGTATATGTAGTACATGCATCCTGATCCCCATAGGAGGCTTAAATATTTTGAATACAAGTTACATACAGATGTGAGTTATCATATGGTCAACAGGAATTGAACCGAGGTCCTTTGCAAGAGTAACAGATATTCATAACTGCTGAACCTTCTTTCTAGCCCATGAATAGTTTTATTTGATGGAGAATTTAAATGTATTTATTGTCTGATTTCTAGAGGAAGTGAAAACAATCAAAACAAAATCAGATGCCATTCCAAACTGCTTCGGCACTTTCTGGATTAGGATTATTCTGCTGAATAGTGATTTGAGGTCATGAGGGAGACAAAGTCATAATTGTTTTAATATCTGTATAGCTCAAGAATTTAAGGGGAAATGGTCAGAAAATGCTTGATAAGGACTTTGAGAGTCCACCATACAGGGTGGATTCCTTTACAATCCCTAAAGTTAAGGAAACAGTTAAAAAAATTGTCCCGATGAAGTATCAATAGTAAAAATAAAAGTAGACCAGAGTAGAGAATGAAAAGACAGAGCCCTGGAGCTTTGTGGCTTCTGTGTCCTTTGAGATCTGTGGCACATCTTCCCACTCCTAGGAACCTAGTGAGTGAGTGATCGTTGGTGCTTTCATGTCTCAGAGAGTGCCATCAAAGCTCCCAGCAAACCGCCCGAACCCTGGCTTTTTCCTTGGCCCCTGATTTTGTCAGGGAATCTCTTCTCTTTCCATTATTTACTATTGAGACTGAGCAAAAAAGTTTCAAGACCAATCAGCACCATTTCCATTTGGTTTAACAACCATTTTGTCAGGAATAGAAATATATTACTATTAGTTTACATTTGATTCTAAGCAGGCCATACACTAAAAAAAAAAAAAAAAATCATGGAAATGTCTTGAGCCAAATACATGTTCCTTCTTGCACCTCTTGTATAGCTGGTCTTCACATATTGCGGGCAAGAGTTCTCCTAAGCTTTCTCTCAGTGTATAGCAAGTCCCTTATTTCTGGTTTCTAATAAGATGACTTGATTTCCTTCTGACCAGGAGCAGCGATACCCTGCGAGCTCAGGTTCTTAGGATCAGCTAATCACACTCACGTGTTCCCTATAGCAGTGGGCTGTTGCTCTCTTTTCTTTCTTCTGAGACTGATGTGTGAGCATTGTCTTTAATGGCTACACACCTATTCATAGTTTGAGAGGATCTATGTGTATTTTGATACTGTTTCTTGCTTGGATTTGATTTCTTGGTATTTTATCTCATCTTTCTAATTCATTGATATTCCTTTTCTCCTCATGTCTATATAATCCTTCCGTTTTCTTTCCACTGTCTCTCAATAAGCATCTGGCGCTGTTATTCAAAACCCCTCACTCCTCTTTTCTCTTTGAAATTTTGGCTTCAGTACCCTCTTCCATTACAAATATCTGCTATGCTTTCCTATTGTTAATTTAACAAACGACCAAAGCATAAGCAGCTCAAACATTAATTCAGTGTTTTCTTTTTTTTATTTGTTTTTTGAATATCACATCACACACTCCAAACCCACTTTTCTCCCTGTTCTTCCTTATCTGACCTTTGTCTTTGCAACCTCCCCCTTGGGAAAACTAAAATTAAAAAATAATGAAAAATTAAAAAAAGAATTAAGAAAAAATGAGCAATTCTCATCATTGGTAGTTGTGGGTGAGTGAGGGGTGTCATACACTGTAAACCCCTTTCCCAAACAGCTTTATTGCAATACTAACTGCAGGAAGTCACGGTCTGGCTTGAGGTCTCTGACTCTTGCTACACTATCAATCCTGGATGCTCACCAGAGCTCCTCACATGTCCTGTTTTTCCTCTGGGTCATGGAGATTCTGCAACTTGGTTCTGCACGACCCCCTTCACTGACTCTAGGAGTCAGTGAAGATGCTGCAGTGGGCCTACAAAGCCCTTATCTGAGCCTGGGAGGTAGCAAAGTTAGTGACCCTGCCTGCTTTCTTTCAGCTATACCACCAGCGTTAGCTCTCCTGCTTTTCCCGGGTAGGAACAGGGCCAGCTCTTCTGCATGCATGTCACCAGGGCCATCTCTCCAGCCCTGCTCTGGCGAAGGGTGGGGCAAGCTCACCTGAGTACCAAAGTCAGTGAGGGGCTGTCCTGAGCTCGGGACCTCAACCCTCAGGCCTGCTCACTCACCTGCACCCATGCCAACATGGCAAGCTCTACTGTGCTGCCCAAGCTTGATGCTTGCCAAGCTCTCCCTGTGCTCTGGCTGGTGATTGCCAGGGCCAAATCTGCTGCTCTCAAACCCTGAGAAATAGCGCTCCCAAACTGCCTAGGTGTGGCCTGGGATCAGCTCTCCCTAGTGGAGTCTTACAGCCAGCGAGGGGTGGGGCCAGCACGGAACATGACCAGTGATATCTGCGTGGCCTTTGGTGGTAACGTGGGTTATGGATATAAACCCAGACCCAGGCTGCTGCAAGGCTATGGACCCAGACAGGGCCTAGACATCACCATACCCTCATGTAGCAGCGTAAGCTGCTCATATCAGACCGTTACTTTCCTCCATTGAATTTCCAGTTCTGCCTCTCTTCCTAGCGCACAAACGTTCCACTTTTCTTTCTCTCCCATCTCTCCATCACCTCCTTGTTCATTATAGTTGTACCCACCTCACTCACAAGAAACTGGAGACCCTCGTTCTCTGTGCTGCAGGGAACAGGCCCTCTCAGGTGTGTGTTAGGCAAGGCTCCGTGTGCACACGGAGTGGGGAGGGGGGCTGTTGGTGTCTCTCAGAATTTATTATATTCTTGATTTGTAGGACAGAGTCCTGATACGTTTCCTCTGGGGAAACAGCACAGATGTTTTCAGAGACGTGTTTTTTGGGAAGCTTCAGCGGGCAAACTATTCCCTAGGTGTCCTAGGCCTTGCAAGAAAGTCATACTATCAAAGTTGTGACTCTCTGTTTCAAGTTCTCAAACACCACATGTGTCTGATCTTTCATTCGCTGTCACCTCACCCTCTGATCCAGGTGGGGACAGGCATGAAATGTATATATTTTCAAATCCCATGCGATTATAATTGGACTTCCTCCAGCAATAATACAGTTGGACTTCTTCACCTCAAAGTTCCTTAACCCTAACAATATCTGCAACATTTCCATTGCCGTGTAAGGAATTCATGGACCTTTTGAATTGAAGGGAATGTGACGATTCTCTCTACACATGAAAGGACATGAAGAAAATTCCCCCAGCAGAGCCCTGCTTCAGGTTATAATGGGCTCAAGTAGAGAGAACACATTGTTAATACATTGTTGTTGTGGAAATCCATGTCCTCAACACCTTAAGACAGCTGTGATGTCCACGGCATGAATGTGTTTGTGAGTGCCTCTGTATGCCTAGTGATTCACTATCTTATGAACTACCTTAAATATCAATCAAATTCTCCTAAATACCTATTTCGATGTCACTAGGTAACCTGGGACAACATTCATTGTGGAGACCCAATATCCACTCTTCTGCTTTCTGATACTTAGAGCAAAAATGGTGACTTGCTCAGTGGCTTAGACATGAATCATTTCCTTCTAAATTGTCCTAATTGTTACTCTTTTAATAAGAATGTCTAAGTGTTTTTATTGAAAATAATTTTTCACACAAAGATTCAGATTATGGTTCTAACATGCCAATTCCGCCCTACCTCCCCATCCACCCAAGCCTACAGCCTTTATTGTGCTCTCTCCTTAATTAGAGAACAAACAGCAATCAAAAAATGAATAATAGTAAAATAAGAGAAAATATAAAAATCAAGCAAACTTGAACAAAACAAAACAATCAAATGGAAAACAAACAAAAGGAGTCAAAGTGAATGCTCAAGACCACATGTAGATAGACATGAAGACACAGACATTGGAAGGCACAGAAATCCCCTAAAATCACAAAACTGAAAACCACAATATACAATAACCTGTTGGGTGAGAAACAAAAGGAAGAAAAGATGCCCAGGCAAGGCATTATGAGAAAACAAATAAACAAACAATCAAAAAGCCTGGCCTTAAAATTGATGTGTGTGTTCAGTGAGACCCCATTAGAGAAAACTAACTTCTCACTCTTCAGTGGATATCAACTGGAGATAGCCCCTAATAGCCCCTAAGTTAGGGATGTGAGCTTGTGTCCTTTGTATGCTCAGCAGTGGGACCACATGAAGCCCCACTTGTCTTTATAGATCCTGTCTATGATGCCACAGTCTCTGTGAGTTCAAATGTGCATCAGTCCTGCCGCCTTTAGAAGACCTTGCTTCCTTGGAGTTCTCCCTTCTTTCTAGGTCTCATAATCTTTCTGCCCCATCATCTCATCTACAGGATGCTCTGAGCACTGAGGGATTGGATGGAGACACTGGAATGCTAATTTTCCAAAGTGTTTCAGTCTCTACACATTGTCAAGTTGTAAATGTCTACACTTATTCAAATCTACTGCAGGAGGAAGCTCCTCTGGTGGTTGAGTAAAATATTGATCTATTGAATGCAAAAGAATTTCATTAGGAGTCATTTCATTGGTATGTTCTGGTATGTTCCTTTAGCAAAACAGAAATATTCGTTCTTTCTCCAGGGCACTATTCTATCCAGTATCAAGTGTGTGACCACCTAAGCAATGCCAGGGATGGATTTGATCTCACAAAGTGGACCTTCAATATAATCAGATATAGGTTAGTTAGTCCCACAGGCTTTGTGCCTCTATTGGACTAGGGTGTCTTGCATGCCAGTAACCACTGTATAACTAAGCGTGTCTTCTGGGCTGGTCTTTACTTTTCTCCTTTGGTAGTGTGCAAAGCACCTTCCAGCACCACAGACTCTAGTATATAGGGTTGTTGGTTCTATATAGGCACCTGTGTGACTTCTCTATATCAAATGAGCTCTGTAGGTATTGGCTCTAGCAATAGGGTCTTACAATTACTTTACAGAAAGTTAGTAATATCCTTGGGAATAGCATAAGCCATTTGTGAGTTCTGATGGGGAATCTTTGGCCAACCGCTTTTTTGCTTGTAACCTATTCCTATAACTAGGAATTTCATTAGTACCAGAGATATCCAGTCAGGGTTCTCTGCCCCCATAAGTTGATGTTTTCATTTAGATCACTTTCATACATATAAACATTTTAGATGTTTCTACTGCATTCGTTTTTCATACAGTCCCTTAAATTATTGACCTGAGTTTTAGCTGTTTTTCTCATAATCTGTTCCTCCCACCCCATCTCCCTATTCTCCGCTCCTTTTCTAATACTTCGCATCAACCCATCCACTCGTTATTATGTATATTCTATTTCTGCTTCTTAAGATTATCCAAACCTCCCTCAAGTCTTTTATTCCATATCTAACCTTTATGGTTATATGGATTGTGACCTGCTTATCAAAGACTTAGCTGCTAATATCCTCATATACTAATTAATTCTTAACACTGTATCTTTTGCTCATGGGCATCAGTGGGACTATTTATGTATTTCCCTTTGTGCACTGCTGCTTAGAGTCCTAAGCAGCTTTTGTCTCATGTCACAAAGATGCCAAGCAGCTCAAATTTCAGTGCTAGTGCTGGAAGCCTTCTGGAATCTTATCACAAGGAACAGTGCAGTCTGGGAGTTCACACCTGAGACCCCTGCTGCTCCCAACATTTAGAAGCTTTGCACTGGCAACTTGGTGTGTTATGGAGAACCCGCCTTCACTTGGACTTAATTGTTTCCCTTCTACTTTTAACATTTAACCTGTGTTGTTTTCTATTTCACCTATTATTTTGGGAAAAAAATATTAAATTTGATTACCTGATGTCCTCCTTAATTTTCTTACCCACGATGCACTATTTTGAATTAGCTCTTTGTCCAGACAACCTGGAATAAGGATTGGCCTACACACCCAATATGACTATGTTGTCGATATCCTTCTGATGTGTTTGCATATTGTTCAATAGATTCTGAAATATTTATATCAACTGTTATTAATTTCCTGTGCCTTGAGGTGTCCTGTGTCCACTTTTGAATTAAGCAAAAATTAATTCCATGAATACTTTGAAAGAGTGAATAAATTATCACTAAATAACAAAAGAATCTTGAAAGTTATTCCTTTCAATTAGTTATATCTGAGTAAACCTAAATTTTATTTAAATCATATTGAAATAGCTTTATCGGTATCATTTTGGCATTAGCTTTGATATTTCTACATATAAAAGTGAATAGTTGTGATAATATGATAAGAATTTGATGCATTTGAGAAATTAATTACCTAGTATATATTTCAATTATAAGAAGACTGAATAAATCCTACCTAAGAATTTCTTCCTAAGATATATTGATTTATGGAGATAGGTTTTAAGTTGCTGCATCTGTGGGTACTAAGAAAAGGAGGTATTGCCTTTATAGTTTAATAGTTATCACCTCCTCAAATGTTCAGTCTCTAAATCCAGTTAAATTGTTACCTTTGTACAATTATTTTTCTAAGTTAGCATATAAGTGATATGTTTCATTATGAAATTTTCTCACACGTTTCATCCCCCCTTTGTCCGCAGTAGCTACCCTCTGCTTTAACATATTACACACAGTAGAGGTTACATCCAGTATCTCGGATACACATATTTTACCATTTTATAAAAATTTGGAAAAGCAAATAAGGATGGAGATGGGATCTCTGATCTCTTTCTATCCTATCATCTCCATATTGCTTTTGGAGTCAGGAGAGTGAACTGAGATCGAATCTTTAAAGTTCAGTTTACCGATATAGTCAGACTAGGTGGTCAAAGATGTTGATCTGAGAGGGACCTCAAAAAGCAAGGCTGGGATTAAAGGAGACACTAGCCCAAAAGAGTCAGAAAGATGTGATTAAAAAGGGTAAGTAGGAGCCCGTGCCTAGTACAACTGCCAGCAGCAGCAGCAGCAGCAACACGCGGGCAGGAAGAGGCTGTACTGTATCCAACAAGCTGCAAGACTGAAGGCAGAGAGGCTCAAGCTACTCATTTCAATGTGAATTAGGAAATGCTAATGCCAGATAAAATCTATCGGGGCACTGAAAAGCATCTAGTGGGAACCCTGGCCTCAAATACATTGTGGTAGAGCAAAGGTAATGGCACATACAATAGATGAGGAGAATTCCAATGCACTTGATGTGTTCAGATGAGAATTATGTAATTGGTGTCCTTGGAGAACTGGGATTCTGTGGGTTTAGTATGAATTAATGCACGCAACAAAAATGAAGTTTCTAACTAGCATCATGTTTTCTGAGATGGATACTTTCATGTGTGCTGTTTACTATCCCTTTAATTCACAGTGGATTATATATCATTTTAATTATCAATATAATTATATCAAGGGATAATGCAATTTTTACTTAATTTATCATGTATTTCTCATAAACTGTGTTAATCAATTTCAAAGAATTTTTATTCTTTAAATAAATTTTAAAATTTAGAGCTTCAAATATATTTCAAGTTAAAAAGCAAATTATTCAAAACAAAATGGAAAAGCATAAATTAGAATTAAATAATAAATGAAAATAAGAATAAAAAAATAACATGAAATAATTCTTAAAATTTTGTTTATTTTTGTTTTATATGTTCCATAGTTTTGACTGCATATATATGCGTGTGTGTGTGTGTGTGTGTGTGTGTGTGTGTGTTTGCCTTTATAGTGCCTTTAGGGAGCAGAGAAGGACATTAGAATCACTGAAACCGGAAATATAAACAGCTGTAAACCAACATGTGGGTTATGGAAAATAAATCTGGGAACTCTGAAAGACCACTTAGTGCTCTTAACCACTTAAGAACCAACTCTCTGGCCCTTAACAATTCTTTATACATAAAAAAGAATATGACTAAACTGGCCTTGCCCTGTAGTGAGATTGATGAATATCTTAAATATCATCATAGAACCTTCATCCAGCAACTGAAGGAAACAGAGACAGAGAAAGGACAGAGCTCCCAAAGTCCAGTTGAAGAGTGGGAGAAGTGTGAATATGAGCAAAGAGGTCAAGACCATAATGGGTACACCCACTGAAACAGCCCATTAGCTCTAGCTTCTTATTGGCTAACTCCTACATCTTAATTTAACCCATTTCTATTAATCTGTATATCACCACGAGATTGTGGGCTACCAGCAAAGTTTTAGCACATCTACCTCTGACCATGGATCCTTGGCATCTCCTGATTCTGCCTTCTTCCTCCCAGAATTCAGTTCCATCTTCCCTGCCTACCTAAGCTCTGCCCTATCAACAGGCCAAGGCAGTTTCTTTATTAATTAATGGAAATCACAGGACACAGAGGGGACTCCCACACCAAAAGCATATGTAAACCCCTTTCTGCTCCAAGAGTAGAGAGAGATAAGGGGTTTGGAAAATGTCTAGAAACAAAAGTCCAATGAGTATAAAATAAAGGGCAAAGAGGAAGGGAATTCAAGCTGTTGAAAATGAGGTCCTTTTCACTGGGATGCTAGTAATGACTACAAAGGATTTCTTGTGTATTGGAGGTAAAATGACCAGCCAAAAGACACTTTCTTTTAAAGGGTTAAGGTTACTATGTTACTACTTCGCATATTACTCTATATAGCCTTTTTGTTGTATTGCATTATTTTCAGCATTTGAATATGCGCAAAGGTTTTAGAAATAGCCTGTTCCAAATGACATTTAAGAATCCCTTAAAACCCATGTACACACCATTGTTCTGTTAAGAGAAGTCATTGCACGCTGAATTGGTTAGCGATCCTTTTAGATGCACTATTCAGAAACATTAACACATCAAAAGCAGAACTGCACCTATTCAGAGAGTGAAGTATCTTTATGAAACTATTCATGCTACAAATTTTTTAATACACAAAAGGCTGTAAGAGTCTGGCTGAGAACAATATGGCAGTGACTCCAATTGCCTAAAATTAGGTACCTGATTTGGTTTAATTCTGAACAAGGTCAGTTTGGTATATTCTTCAGTAAAAGATTTAAAATCTAAGACAGACATCTGAGAGGCAAAGCATGTAAACAAACCAAGGAGATTTGAATCGGAATAAACTCATGATTAGTAGACACGGAGGAGGCAGGCTCCTGTGTGATGTGTTGAGCTATGCATCCAGAAACAATGGGCAGCCTACTCAGAAATCAGAGACTAGCAATGAGGTCACAAAGGTTTTATACAACGAGTGAGCACTCTAATGGATTTCTACCTTTGAAAATAGAAAATTCTGCCAGCATACATTCAAGACATAAGACAAAGAGGGCTTTTTATAAATCTCATGTTATTAAAAGGGAAGCTGTAGGAAATATTCTCCAAATGGCAATATATCCTAAGGGTAGTCGCTACAAATGATAGACTTGACCTATGAGATGACTTTAATGAGTATCCTATTTATACTAATTTTATTAACGTGATTAATATAAGGGAAGAGCCTTGTGATATTAGTTTTAAGACTAAAACAAATGATTGGAAATCCTGAATAATGGGATATTAGTTACTTCTATAACTCTTGAGGTTTTCGTGTCAACACATTGAAACATTTAATAACTCCGGTGTTTGTATTCCATCTTGCCTCTGAGAAGCTGGCACTATCTGAAGCCCTCTGCACACTTTCAAATGTCAGGCCACTAGGTGTGATGGTTCAGTTTTTTTATGCATTTACTTTTCCCTGCTAAATGCCAGCCTTCCCCTTGGGCCCTTTCTACCTTAAAGGATGACTGTCTCTATCTTTGAAGTTCTCTGTCTCCAAAATTAGCTAGCTCTTCCCAAAACACCTGCTGTCATAATTCAGCTAGCTGGTACCTCCTCAATGTCTCTACCAACCTCTCAAACCTGGAGTAACTTGCCTCTCTTTCAGGAATGGTGTTAGTCAAGACCTAGCTCGTGAATCATTATTGCCATCCATCTGCTTTGAAAATAATCTGTACATATTTTAAGATTTTTACTCTTCAAATCCATTTTTGTCTGACTTTGTGCCTTTAATAAAATGTGAAGGTATAGATATAGAAAGGGAGTGGAGAGGAGCAAGCCATGCAGAGGGCGTGGCCTCTGGCCACCGAGGTGTGAGAATATAGTGTACATCTGTGTCATAGCACACAAAGCCTTTCCGCTGTTCTCACAGCAGCAGCAGCAGCAGCTGGTCAGAACAGTCCCTGCAGGATAGTTGCCTACAATTCTTAGAGCAACCGTTTCAGGGCTCAGTTCTCTGCCTCCCGTGGAGAGATGAAAAATATCATTTAATTGCTTTCGTCTGTGCATAGAGTATGATTTACCAAATAAGAAATGTGACCGAGAACTCAGAGGCACTCATCAATATTTCTTTCTCTGTACGTGTCCGTAAAGAATTCTTTTTTAGAACGCACTTCAAGGATGGATTGGGATATCTTTGTCAATGACATGTTCAGACTTTTCCATGCTTATTCACAGAGGGCTGAATCTCGGTTTTAGAGTGTTTTTTTTTTTTTTTGAGTGGTCCCATAGTGAAACCTAGAGGTTGTGTGTCAAAAAGAGAATGCAAATTGTTATAATTATGACACAGGCTTTTTAGGATGAAGGCACTTTGTTAGAGTACGTATATATGGGGAAAAGGTCTGGTGCCTTGTGCCACCAACCTGTCTACACTCTCAGTCTCATGGAAGTCACACCACATGCGTGCCTCATGCCAATCAAGAGAGATGGATGCTAAGATTCACTCGCATTTTTTTCCTGAGGATCTCATAGTTCACTTGCCTTTAAGTTTTCTGAGTGTCCCATAATTTATCTCATTATCATGGAGGTAAAGAGATTTTGCTACCCAGGGTTAAATGTGTATTTCGTGTTTGAGAATGAGCTTTACAGTAAGGACTGAAGAAAGCATTTTTTTTAAAGCAGGAAAAATGGATTTAGGTTGATTGTAGAACTTCCCTGGGTTAGCATGTTGCTCAATTCTGTCAGCCTTCAAAAAGATAAGCTGAAATAACACATTCTCACAGAAAATGAAAATTGTCTAAATGCATGAAGAAGCTTTTAAGAATTCTTTATTTTTGAATTTAGGGAAAATGATTGATAAATGGAATGTTGAAAGAGATATGTGAGTTTATCCTTAAATTGTCTTTTAATTGTGAGCTGTTAATAACAATATATCTGAAACATGATGTTTCATTAAGATCAGAAAGGGGTTCTCACAGTTAAAGAGGCTGAGAAGTTTTCCCTGAATGTGTCATTGGAGGGACTGGACAGATGACTCAGTTTCATTGTCCAGTGTTCTTGCAGATGAAACAAGTTCATTCCAAACCCCCAAGTCAGGCAATTTACAACCACCTACAACAGCTCCATGGGATCCATCTCTCTGTCTCTCTCTCTCTGTCTCTNTCTCTCTCTGTCTTTCTTTGTCTGTCTGTCTATCTCTGTCTGTCTCTCTCTCACACACACTTTAAAATAATATAAATATAAAATGTTACTTTATACTTGGTTTTTGAGGATTGTCTCCTCTTGGTGAAATGAAACTTCTTTAAAATATGAAATAATTCAGAGAACTAGTTGCATAGACTTCTAGAAGTCTGTTCTTAGGGATTTTAATTTCTCACACACATTTTATGTCTTAATCAACTCAGACAGCCACATCTCATCCTATTAAAACAGCTGATTTTCAGATGTGATACTTTCAAACTTTGTTAACTATGCCTTGTTAAAAAGCAAAGGCTTATTGAAGATCTACATAGAGAGCCGAATCAAGTCTATGATAGTTTATGACAATTACTTGTCATCCTAACTGGATATGCCACATATCACTAAAATGATTTAATGTGAAAGAAAAATTTAATTCAGTAAATCAGAATAACCAAATAATGAATGTGATGTTCCCTGGCTAATTTTACACGATACTTTCAAAACATTTGTTGTTGCTTTGAAGATAGAGGTGTTTCAGAAAGGCCTGGAGAAGTGTTTTGGCACTTAAGAGAACATACTACTTTTAAGTTGCTGTGGCTTAGTCTTCCTGCTTCCACAACGTAGGTTCCACATGTTTGCATAATGCTAGAAAATCAATTTTTTAAGTTTTTAAAATCATTCGTGCAACACCTTCAGCATTGGTTCTGCTGTTTTAATTTTCAAAGTAAAGCATTTACAGTATTTACAAATGCTAATGAACGTATCCACTACTACAGATTCTAATGTTTTAGTAAATTTATAAATTAACAATTTATTTCTTAAATGCCAAATTCTAATCATTGATTTCCCTATTAAAAATATAAAACAGTTTCAAGTGCAATTCACTGAAACATGTAGGTAAGAGCATAGCCTTTTCAAAAGCATTATGATAACTGTTTCAATAGGGGAATTGTACAGTGAGTCAAATCACAATATCTGGCACCAGAAATTTATACAAAAGCTAAAAGTAAGAGGTTTGAATTAGGGTCTTATTTTATAAAGAGCTTACTTCTGAATAACTGTAGCAGTTTTATTTTTATAGCTAATACAATCTTATACATATTTTGTGTATGTAATTTATGAGTGTTTTTCTTAATCCACTTATGAAGCCATGGTCCAATCACAGTAGAGTTATTGGTAAGTAGCTTTTATTGAGGAATCAATGTACAATTCAAGAAAATACATGAATAACTTCAAAGTCTTAAAGAATATGATATAATTTGCTGATATTCACTATTAATTATGACATAATATGAACTCAAGTTGTTCTAAAATAGTAAATATATTAAAATTCTCACCTCATGATGGCAACTTCTCCAGATTTATATTAGTTTCAACTTTTAGAGTTTAAGTGAAATGTTTTCTTGACATAAAATTTTCTCTTTGATATGTCTAACAACTGTGTGGATATGAATGTAATAAAAGCAGGCATTTAAGTTCTGTTACTATCTGAGCTATATCAAACTTTCTTATTAATTAAATAATAAAACTATGATTAAAATTGGAATATCAAGTGTGGATGTGTTACAAATTGAAAAATAACTAGGTGACTTTTTGAGTCTGAACATCATTTCCACAGTCTTACCTTAATTTAGTCACTATCTTTTCCTTTCAGATTCTTATATTTTCTTTGTTATTCTCTATAATTTTTATTTCTATTCATTTGCTTTCTCATGTAATTGTCATTTCTTCACATAAATTTCACGAAACTTTGAGATTTCCAAGCAGACTTCAAAAAATACTTCATACATACAATCAATTATTAGTTTTGTTTCTTGTTCTTCCAATAAAGTAGCCAAACAAAAACAATTTAAACTACAAAGGGTTTCTTTTGGTTCAGTCATTGGGCATTTTCCCTTACATTTAAATGGCAGGTGACGAGTATTGCTGCTTAGGAACTATGGAAGTGATGATCCCCAGATTTTCATGGCTCTTATCACCTCTCTTAATTCAATGCAAATAATGGCTTACAAGTGTGTTCAGCTAATCAAATATGGATAGTCCCTTAATTCTAAATCTGTTACATGGACCATTGAGATTTCTCATCACAATTTGCTCATGTAAACTTTGTGTCTGATTGGTTTTACTTTAAGGTGAGAGAACACATTTATAGATATACTTTTTGAGGAATCAAAATCAATTCATTCCATCTATGGACTCCTAATAATTTACTTTCAGTTTGTATATGTTTTAGTACAATAATACCTCTAAAATGCTGTAATCAATAGGACAAATATGTAGAGTTCCTTACTTAGTACGAAGGAGAAATAAGATCTAATTATAATATAGAACCTTGTTGAAGAGAGGAAGAGAGGATAGAGTGACCCAGGAGGACTGGGTTGTCAGAGGGGAACCACAGAAATTAATTGAGTGAAAATTTTTAATTAAGAAAAAGCAGTTAACTTTGGCAGTAGAAACATCTACGAAAATGTTCTATTTATTTTATAAGGAATAAGAAAGAAAAGGCCATCATCTTTGTGATGTTTTGTCAATAATACAATTCAAGACAATCCTAAATTCACTTCTAGGAAGCATATATGCCGCGCACCGCGCCCGCGTGTCTGTGCTCTGAGCACTGGCACCCAGTTCGCGAGATTTGGGCAAGGGAGCTGGAGGTTAAAATACACAGACACACGCAGACAGAGAGACAGCGGCACGGGTCATCCTTGAATTCCCCAAGAATGCCCCCTTTATTGTGTTCAGGGGCAGATTATATAGAGATAGCCACGCCCCAGCCAAACCCACCAGAAACCACTCTCCTGCCATCAGGAACGCCTGAAGGTCTCGTGCTCAGAGCAGCTGTAGGCACTCAGATCAGGGTATTAACAAGAAATTCAGGATCTGGGGTCTCACTACTCCCAACACATATACTGTTTACTTCTCCTAGTAATTCAAATGAAAGTGTCTCAAAGAAAAGACAATATCTAAGGATACATACAGGAGAAGTGATAGTGAACCCATGACAAAATTAACATGTTACAGAATAACTGTATTCTGTGAGAGAAAACAAACAAGTGAAAAAGCTGGTAAACTTTCAACAAAATCTGAACCATGTCTTCAGCTCCACTTTATTGTTTTAAAAACTGTATCACAGTTTTGTAAATTTCATTACAAGTGTGAGATGAGGATAATGTGTTATTGTACAAGGACTGTTACTTTTACTGTATGTATAAACTTATTTCAAAATAAAATGTTAAAATAATGGGGCTGGTAAGATTGTTCAGTGGGCAAAGTGCTTTCTCTATAAGTATAAAATCTGAGAATTGAACCTCATTTAAAAGTATAGAATCCATTTAAATGCCTGGCATGGCAATACCCATATATACAACCTACTCTTGGAAGGAAGAGTTAGAGACATACCTAAAGGTGTTTACACCGGCAATATATTCTAATAATTGAGCTCAAGGTACAGTGAGAAACAGTGTCTCAAAAAACAATATAGTGACCAAAAAGGGAAGACACTCAACACTGCCCTCTGGTGTCTCCCTGAATTCTTATGCCTGTCCATATATATTCAATTACATGTTCATATGTACAAACAAGTATATTCACCATACATGTACACATCCACATATACAATAAATGAATAATATTAGTTATAGTTAGTTTTTACTTTTGGACATGCCTTCATATTTCAGGCTAAAGACTTCATCTTTGGAGTCTTTTCCGTTTCTTCTCTAGCTCTCCCAACTTTTGTAATTTTTATGATCTTCCTTACCTTTTATAGGTAGAGAAATTATAGACTACTAACAGAGTAAGATAGATGCATTTAGCATGTCAAAACTCATTTTAACTATTATATTAAATATGGGAATCAGGAATTGTCACTCTGGTGTAATTTGAATAAAGTTATATTAATACCTTTAAGGATTTGATGGAAATATATTAATTCTCATGTTATAGAATCTTAGTATAGAAATGGATGAGACAATATTAAAATGGGTGAAAATAAAATTTCCTCCCAGTTCTCAAATAAAATTTTTGTGATCAGTAATCTAATAACTAATCTCTAAAGTCTTTTAGCATAAACTTGCTATTGGTATAATACACTAAGCTATATTATTAATTCTTAATATTAATACAAAATACATTATATGCTGAGGATATAGCATAGAACACTTTCTGAAAGAGCCTGATTAAAAGTGATAGACTAAAATATGATTGGCAATGAAACTCATTTCAAACATTATTAGCTATTTGAATACAGTTGCAAAAATGTCTTGATAATTCTTATGTAAAGAAGATGGATATTAATAATGTCGATAATGATTTATGCATATGTAACATGCTATTATTGCAATTCAATCACGTTGTATGTAATATGACATGAATCCATAAGCAACATTGAGTGAATAAATATGTTCCCTAAGGTCAATGTCTCCAAGACGTCCTGTCTGTCTCAGAGATTGATGGAATACAATCATTACAAGTTGTGAACCAGGAAGTTACATTTTTGGAACAATTGCCTTTTAATGGACATTTGAACAGTGCTTCTCTTTCTTTTATGTTCTGGATGATTTGAGGTTGGCAACTTCCTTAGCTTTAGACTCCCAAGTTGTACTGTTCACCACAGATCCAAAGTATAGAGCTCAGATAATCACAAATTGAAACCATAATTTTTCAAATTTGTTTTATTCATTTTATGAATCAACCGCTGTTCCCCCTTTCACCTCTCCTTCTGTTCCCCGACTTCTGCTGCTCCCCAACCCACCCACTATCCTCTCCTCCAGAAGTTTAAGGCTTCCCATTGGGGGTCAACAAAGCCTGCTAAGTGGAGGCAGGACCAAGCCCCTCCCCTTTGATCAAAACTGAATAATGCATCGCACCATAGGGAATCAGCTCAAAAAAGCCAGTTCATACACCAGGGAAAGATCATGGTTACACCGTCAGGGGCCCCATAAACAGACCAAGCTATTCAACTGTTACCCACATGCAGAAGGCCTCGTTCATTAGCATGCAAACACCATAGTTGTCTATCTAGAGTTGTTCTGTGTAAATTGGGGGTGTAGGGGTAGATGGGTAGGGATGGGGGATGAGAACAGGAGGGAAGGAAACGGTCCAGTTGGGGGAAGGATGGAGTGAGAAAGCAATGAAAGAGTTATCTTGAGAGAAAGAGCCATTATGGGTTTAAGATGAAACCTGGTGCTAGGAAAATTCCCAGGAGTCCACAAAGATGACCCCACCTAAAATTCCTAGCAATAGCAGAGAGGGTGCCTAAACTGGTCTTACCCTATAATCAGAATGGTGAATGCCCTGTCATCATAGAATCTTCATCCAGTAGCTGATGGAAGCAGATGCAAAGATCCACAGTCAAGAATCAGTCAGAACTCTTGGAGTTCAGTCAAAGAGAGGGAGGAGGGATTATATGAAACAATAATTTTAAAAAACAAACAGAACAAATAAATACATTTCCTTTATATCCCAAAAGCAACCAAACATAACGAGTTATGTAATCAAATACATTACTTATTCTGTCATTGAATGTTTATCACCATAAGACTCCTGGGGTTATCTTTGCAAACAAGCTGTCTGTTGTAACAGTCTTTGTTTACGGAAGTATAATAAGATAAAAAGGGAACATGGAAATTCACTGGAATTGGCTAGTGGAAGGCAGTATTTGGATCTGCTTAACTATGCAGCTAATAATATAATCATTAGGGGATAACCTGTAGGTAAATGTTTGCTTAGAATTTAATGGTCTGTCACAAGAGCTCTTTTATGTTTTTTTTTTCATATTTGTTTATTTTTGTTTTGTTTTAAGCACATGTCAAGCAGGTTCTTTTCCTTCCAATTCTCCCAGTTTCTTTCCTCCCGCAATATGACTCCTTCTCCCCTTCTCTTCAGAAATGGGCAGGTCTCCCAAGGACATCCATGAACACAGCATTACAAGATACAATAAAGTAGACCAAACCTTCATATCGAGGCTCAAAGAGGAAGCCCATAGGAGGAAAAGTTTCCCAAGCGCATACAAAGAATCAGAGACTTTCCCATTCCTATTTTTAGGAATTATTATTTTTTATCATATACATTCCTTTTGGTCAATGTTTCCCAGATCTTCCAAACTACCAAGATAGTCAACTTTATGTTCTTTCTCATTCTGTAACAACAGAAAAACAGAAATAAAAATTAAGAGTAGAAAACACATGGTTTCCTATTCATACTGATCAAATACTCTGGGATATAAATCCTATTCTGGAGTCTAGATTATCTATCCAGTGTCTCTCCCCTGTTGAAAACTAATGTTCCTTCACCAGACAGCTATCAACTGCCAAACAGCTGGCTGGCTGAAGTTAGGAATTAATGCACACTTCCTCTTTGTGTGCAGGCATGGACATGCTGTCATTCTTTATCAGTTCACGTGTGTAGCAGCCCTTTGGAGCCTGGAGAATGTTCCTTCTTGCGAGGCATCCACCATTCTGACGCTTACATTCTCTTCCGCATAGATGCCTGAATCTTGAGGGAAGGGGTTAGGTGATGATGTTCCAGTTGGGCTTGAACACTCTAAAGCCTTGCACACTCTGCATATTGCTCATTTGCAGGTGTCATTGTTAACTGTAAACATCTACTGAAAGAAGATGTTCTTTTGAGGGCAGAGGGAAAATTGTTTCATGTAGATGTATCCAACGTGACTGGATTCTGCAATTCTGCATTCTGTTTAGATTCCTAATACAGGGCATGATTTCCCTCTTGTTAGTCACAAGAAGGCTCCTGTCAGTCACAGGAAATATGGTTATACGATTGATACTAACTGGTATGCAGAAGGTTTTTTTTTCTAATTTTCACAAGTAATTAACTGGTCAATTAAGAGAAACAGCAGTGGAAGCTAATCCACTAATGGACAACAATATGTCAACCTTCTGGGAATAATTGAAAAAACAGTTCTTATGAGAATGGTTACGGTCCTTACGGTTGACAGTGAACCTAAAGAGAAAGGCAATAAGGCAAAATGCGAGCCATCATCAATTTAACTGAAGTGTAGAGCCAAAATGATTCCTCCTAAACACATGAAACTGCTCTCTTTTTAGATAAATAGTAATTAAAGGCTCGGGATTCATCCCAGAAATTTACTGTAACAGAAGAAAAGCACCAACATGATTGACTTAAAAGATAAGTCTGATAGTTACTGTAGGAAGTAATAATTGGGAAACACTTTCAACTTGATTTATGGAATAGAAATCCCTCAATTAAAGCCTTGGAGAATCTTGACCTATCCAATCCCTAATGTTCTGCATTCATATATGCAGTGTGACCCAGTCTGCTGAAGTCCAAAAGCCAGGGAAATAGTCCCTTATTTGAGAAACGGTAATAACAGTCACCAAAATTTGCCTGTACTTTCCTTCTTATTCGATAAAATTACAACATTGGTTATTTCATGTCTTTACTTAAGAGCTAAGAAGGATGCTTTCTACAGAGACCTGAATAATGTGAAACATTTAGGAATATTAGGTTCCCTAAATCAAAACCTGTAGTTTAAAAGTGAGCTTATTCTCGTATGTCACAACTTTTCTTATATATAGCATTTAAAATTTTGTAAATAACTTAGAAGTGGGGGCTATTAATTAAGGGACACACATTATAGTATAAACAACTGACAGCAGTGAATGCCTAAATTTATTGAAATAGAATATTTAAATGAGAGATACTGGGAAAATAGAGCTAGTGTCTTCAGAAATGATCAGCATATTTCAGAATACTGTGAAATTACACGCCATCTGTATCTCTAGGAGAGTTCATTATGGTATTTGCCAAAGAGATAATGAATGTGTAAGAGACAACAATGCACAAAACTCGTGAGGATTGAGTGGTATCTTTTTGGGAAGACAACGATAAGAAACTGTTAAAGAATTGACTTTCCAAGTAGTAAATAAAATATCATGACCCTAAAAATGTCCATTTAACAAATTTTGGTCATCAGTTAAAAAGAAGACAATAACTCTGGTAATGAAAATCACAGTGAATATAGATGGCCTGTGTTTTAAAGCGAGTAATGAAGATAATACAGGGGAGACAAGTGTAACTAGACAGATGGCTCAGTGCTTCAGGTCAAGAACAGCTCTTGCAGAGGACCTGGGTACTAATCCCAGTACTGTAGGAGGAGAGAGCTGCTTGTTGGTTCCCGCTCCCCAGAACAGAAATAATCACACAGAAACTGTATTAATTAAATCACTGCTTGGCCCATTAGCTCTAGCTTCTTATTGGCTAACTCTTAAATATTAATTTAACCCTTTTCTATTAATCTGTGTATCGCCACTTGGCTGTAGCTTACCAACTAAATTTCTGGCGTCTGTCTCTGGCAGGGCTACATGGCTTCTCCCTGACTCCACCTCCTTTTTACCTGGCATTCCGTTTAGTTTTCCCCACCTCGGTTTGTTCTCCTATAGCTCTGCTCTAGGCCCAAAGGTCTTCCTTTATTAACCAATGATATTCACAGCATACAGAGGAGAATCCCACATCACAGTACCCTTGTGGCCACTTACAACTGTCTGAAATTCCAGTTCCAGGAAAACCAACACCCTCTTTCTAAATTCTGTAGGAATCTGGTGTGATGTGGGATTCCCCTTTGCATGCTATGAATACCATTGGTTAATAAAGAAACTGTCTTGGGCCTGTGCAGAGTAGAAGAGAGCTAGGTGGGGAAAAGTGAATGCGAAGAAAAAGGAGGCAGAGTTAGAGAGAAACCAAGTAGCCCCTCTGGAGACAGAAGCTTGAATGTTACCCAATAAGCCACTGCCTCATGCTGAAACACAGATTAATGGAGACGGGTTAAATTAATATGTAAAAGTTAGCTAATAAGAAGCTAGAGCTAATGGGAGTGTAACAGGTCCCTCGGATACAGTAAGTTTTGCTGGATATTGTGGGACCAGCAGCTATAGTGGTGGCAGAGACAGAATAGGAAGTAAGAAATAGGAGTGAGAAAAAAAAAAAAACATTTACAGGTAGGTGGGGGCGGGGCTGGCCAGTGAAAGGAAAGGCAGACAGGTGTGAGATGCCAGTGGAACACCAGCGGTGCACAGTATGGCTGGAAAGAAGGTTTTTCATCTGCCTGTTTGCTGGTAGAAATTAGAAAGTTCCTATTTTAGATTTTTATGTAAGGGTACATAGGTCATTTGTTAGTGCAAAGGTGGATAAGGTTAGACATTTGTAAGTAAGGCATTGGTTTTAGAATTTGTAAAAGACACCTCTGGGGGAGGTTGGACAGATAGTTTAAGTCTATTTCCCAAGGAAAGAGCGTGAGAAAGATGAGGACTAAATATGAACATCTTCAAAATAATCTGAGGGTAGAGTGATAGTTCAAACCAATTCAAGATCCGTTGGTACAGAAACTGGGGACCAGATAGGACCACTCCAAGTGGCCCAAGAGAGGACAAAAGTCCAAGCAGCAAGAAACCAAATCTCAGTCCTTAGTTGTGGGGAATAACTAGGGATGAATGCCAGCGAAAGCTGACTTGGAAAAGACCTTACCATTTGCAGTGAAGAAGTAGGCACAGGATTTTGGAAAGTAGACCAAGTTCAAGGTCCCCAGTTGGCCTACCTATGGGCAGGAGGGAATGTGGAGAGAGCCTGGCCAAGTCATACACCAAGGTTATCATTTATAATGCTGATGACCAGAGGCCTTGGCAGGACACCTTGCAGGTAGGAGACTGAGGCGGGTAAGAGACAGACAGATATGCCATGAAGAGAGAGCTGGGATAAAGAGTTTATTTAGTGGGTTATGGAGGGGGAAGGGAAGGGATAACAGGGGATGTGAAGGGTACAAGAGAGAGAAGTTGAAATTGCCCCTCCAGAAGAAGGACAGACAGAGAGAGGGAGAGGTCTAGAGAGGAGGTAGGAGTTATGCTTGCTTTAGTGGAATTGGGGAGGGGGGTTGTTGGGAGTGGGCAGAGCTTGTCTCTTAAAGGGACAGCGTACCCAGGTGACAGACCACGCCAGCAGATTTCAGCAATGACTGAAGTGGGCTATTGAACTACCTAATCTAGGGTCTGTTAGTTTAATGTTTTGTCAAATGTATGTTTTTGTTTTCTTCTGCATGGAAAAGTTATAGAAAAAATCTATGGGCATAAAATGACTTCTTCAAAGACTTACATACACAGATACATTTGTATCTTTGAATCTTGCACTGGTGATTTTTTTTTTTTTTTTTTTTTTTTTTTTTTGTAAATGAACAGTCTGTTTTGTAGGGATGGCTTCAAACCATTTGTATTTACAAGTTCATGGAGGTAGAAAATTAGGTACTTACAATGGTTTGGTGTGTGTACAGTTGCTGTTGTGTTTGCTTGTTTTGATATTTTGGATTTGGTAGTGTGAAGGGACTACAAGCCATTCAGGCCAACTTCTTTTTTAAATTAAAATTTTTACAATGATTTCTAAAGACATGGAAAAAGGAAAAGATAAAGGGAGTGTCTGTTTAAAAAAAAAACACAAACATACAAAATTTAAAAAAAATTAAATCCATGGCACTTGAGTGATGAGAATGTGATAGTGGCATCGTTGGAACAACATAAGGCCCTCCACCTCTCAGCAGCTGAAGCCTACATACCTTGATGAACCAGTCTTCCTCCAGGAAGTGGTAGATAGAAAATAAAACAGAATTTCCCAGTAACATAAAAACGAACTGTCAAGGTTTCCCATGAGAAATGCAAGAGGTTATGTCAAAAGAACTAAAAAGAGTTACCATATAGAAGAATAAACTATAATAAACAAGCAAACAAACAGGAAATCTCAACATATCTCTTGTTGATATCAGAAACATGAAGTATATTAATTTGATGAATCAAACTGCTTTTAAACAGTAATTTTGCAGACTGCACTTTCTTGATTTTCATGCTAAAAAGCAAATACTAGTGTATGGATTTCAATTCAGTATTTTGTTTAATTATAGATGCTAAATATATGTATAGAGGTTTATAAATTAATAATATATACTCACTTTATTATACAGATGAAATTTTATGGACACTAACCAATCTAAATAATGGAAAGTTTTTATTCTTATATTCGAGTGTGCTGCTTTACAGATTATTTTATGTTCTTTGAAAATGCAATTTCAATGTGAAGATATCTACAGCATTGTCTCCTTGATGACCCTACTTATTAAAACTATAAAAAAATTAAAACATATTTTCTCAATGCTTCAACATTAAATGTAAGTCATAAATTCATAGTTATAGCTGGAAACAGATGCTCAACATATACCTCTGACTTGGATATAATTTTCATCATTATCAATTAAGAACTCACAGCCTTAGTGTAATAGGCACAGGAAGAAGCACGTCAGAAGCCATGAATCTTAAATTTTAGCAAATGTGGCCAGGGGAAATTTAAGTTGTGATGTAGGTGACATGTTCACTTGGTGTTTTAATATTGACAAAATATGTTAATTGATTATGTCAATATTATTAAAAGAGAATCTATGTTTCTCTGGATTGTTTCTGACTTAATTTTTGAGAACTCTAACTTTAATTTGTAGCCAAATCTCAATAGTCAGTTTGCTTATATGATTCTATATATAGATAGATAAAAGGCACACACAAGCATTCTTTACCAATTCAATATATGCAAACAAAAATTATAGTAAAGATAAGACTGGCTAAAATATTTTCATTATAGTTATGAAATTGTGGTTAGATGTCCCCAGAGGAATACAGAATAGAGGATATTTGGAAAGACCTGTTCATCACATGGAAGATACTTGTATTAATTACTATAATAAATATTCATCTATAAACAATTATACCATAATTCTTATATTCAATTTAAAATAATGAAATATTATATTAAAATTTGCATCATTAAAAACTCTATTGCATAAATAATCAGTGTTTTCCTTCAATTTTTTTCAGTGCTTAATTGCTGTCATGAATACTTAATGAAAGTTGATCCTGTACTTCTGGTAATTTGTTCTGTAGGGTAGCTCCAGATGTTAGACAGGGAAATAATGAGTAAAGTTTTGATCTAGTAAAATTTTGCTTGAGAAAAAAGTTTTCATAGACATAAATACAAAACCTAGAAAAAAAAGATGTAGTCATTTTTGACAGTTCTTTATTTACTAAAATACATGTTGAGATCACTTTCAAGTAGCTAATACGAAGAAATCCATTTGAGAAGTCCTGAAGGGTAGGAGTTCACACAGGAGGAGAGTTGAATTTAACATAGGGGTTTGGCCCATGTGTTTCCAAGTAAGATTGATTTGAAATAAGTTTTTAATATAGTCACCCAAAGCTTCATGAAATGTGGCCACATGAAAAAGAGAGAATTCCACCTGCAAAGTTCTAGAAGTAGTCAAACCAAGCAGATATGTACAGATGATGTTGACTCTGAGATTCACAAGGAGACAGGGCTTACAGAACTGAAGAAATTTTGTAAGTTCAGCTTTATTAGCTTGAGGTGGCAATTAGATTGTGGAAGATAAAATAAATCCAAGGAATGTAGATGTTTTTGTCTATAGACAAACCCTCTTTCAGAAAAGACTTTTTTCTTTGAAAAGAACTCATTGGAAAATTCCATGGCTATAATCAGTGGTTCCATTAAATAGTCATTATCTGACTCCCAGTAGCTACAGTAAGATGAGAGGTACAATGGATACAAATGGAAATCTTGAGAGAAAGTTTTCAAGACACAGCTCAACAATTAATAATTCTCGCAGAGAACTTGAGGTGTTCACCAAAGCAATCTAATGAACAACTAAGACATGTAAGATACACATCTTAAAAGCAAAGGTATAATCCAAAAAATGTTTTAATAATACAGTATAAAAGGGTATAAGCCAATCAATACTTTACTTGTACAGAATAGAAAGCTCAGACTTTTAATCAAACAATATTCTCTTCTTATAACACAGAAAACTTATTGCCTTAGTCTCCATTGCCTTGACAAAAGGAATTCATTAAAGGAATATGGTTGTGATTTAATTACTTGAAATATAGATATTACAGTTATGAATTGACATTAAAATGTAGATAACTCAATAGAGATTAGTATTCTTTGTTTTTTAAATTTGAAAGAGTTGAATGGGACATGGTTTAAAGAAAGGGTGAAGGATTTCCCCAAATATTAACTATACTTTCACTAATACAAACAATTAGAAGAACCTAGGTAAATGCAATGTTTCATCCATTGGCTAGAGATGGAGCTTCATGAATAGTTGTGTAAAATGGCCTCAGAATTTAAACTGACAAACACAAAACTATATCTGAAACTAATTGGCAAAAGTGTCTCATTATGTATTAAACAAATCTCAGAATCAATAGTCAGAAAAGTATGAAAAGAAGTAATTAAAGTGCTACATTGTGTATGTAAAATGCATGTTTATCAAAATGATTTGAAAAGCCTTAATCCATATTTCAATATTTCATGATTTTGACCAAAATTCTGAATTTTATTATCTCTTTGAGAATTAAAAAAAATGTGTTCTGTGATTTACTCATATACATACATATCTCCCATACTCTTCCCAGATCCACCCTTCTTCTTCATCCATCCAACACTTTTCAACTTATTTCTAGATCTAGGTATTGACAAAATATAACTTTGTCCCACCAGATGCTAGCACAAAAGACAACCAGGGGTCAATGCTCTTCATCTTCCATAAGAGAAAATATTCATTATTTCATGAAGTTAGGGTAAAATTAAATCAGAAAGCCTATGCAAGATGTTAAATGAGTGACTGACACAGAGAGTGTAGATAATAAATATTGCATTTATATTGTATTTATGCTTATTTTTAAGGATCATATTAGTATTCATTTGGCAATCGTTAACTTGGCAGACATTCTACTGGCCTCCAGTAAGGTAGTTCCAGGTCAGCTTCAGCAAGGTTAGAAGCAATTTGTAAAACAAAATATAAAAGGCACTTTACTGAGTCTTTTTCAGTCTTTTGGAAAGGAGACATGATGGAGGAGAAATATGCCTCCATAAAACTTATTCCCAGAAGGAGAGGATGGCAAGGTTGCACCTGAGTCAGCAGGACGGCGTCTCTAAAATGTCAGAGAAGCAGTCACACAATGAAAAGAATAAAAGCCACATCGCATCAGGCAGCCTGTGATTATTACTGAAGCAATCTCCAAACTCTCCAAAAGGTACTCAGTGCACTTGTCCACAAATATCCTCTGTCTGTCTAATCTATCTAGTTATCTCAGTACAGACAGGGACTGAATAAGTGACTTCTTGATGAAGTGAATGAATTTAATAAAAAGAAAATCAATATGCACATGAGTAGAAAACACAGAACAATGCATTCCTTGACTCTATGCAGTCTGAACATTAATCAATTTTTATTTCCCATTTTTTCTGGAAAAGCAAAAATTGTTTTTAAGATTAATATTTTAAATTTTTCTTCATAAATTTTATACAAATATACATGAGTGAAACAACCCCCACTCTCAAACTACTCAGATCACATGAGTATATTGTAACTTGATGGTTTTTTATTTTTAAATTATTAATAATATTCAAAATTTAATTAATATAAAATTATTCAATAAATGCATTTGTTAATATTTCTATTGTAGTGATAAAACATCATAACCAAAAGAAACTATGGGAAGAAAACATTTATTAATTTTTCATTACCAGGTAGTAATCCATTTCTGAAGGTAATTAAAGTAGGAACATGGTTATAGTGAGTCTTATGGTCTACTGCCAGCCAGCTCCCAAATAATGGCACAGAGACTTCTTACTAATTGTGAAAACTTGGCCAATAGCTTAGGCTCATTGCTAACTAGCTCTTATAACCTAGATTAATGCACACTTTTATTAATCTATGTTTTACCACGTGACTTTTAACTCTATCTCATTCTGTGTACCCCACATGTTCTGTGTCAGGCTGGTTTCTCTGCCTCTTTTCTTCCCAGAGTCCTCTCTGTGCCTCTCTGTGCCTGGAAATTCTGTCTATAACTATTGCCTAGCAACTTAGTTCTTTATTAAACCAATCACAGCAATGTATCACCACACAGTGTACAAATATCCCACACCACTTGGATACAGGAACTGATGCAGAGGCCATGGAGGAGGGCTGTTTACAGGCTTGCTCCTCATGGGATCCCCACTCTATTTGATGTTGTCTCATTTGTCTGTTGTGGCTTGTGCTTCATTTTGTAATTTTAAGACATTTCATTTATCTCTGAGATTATACTATAATTACATTTATCCGTTCCCATTTCTGCCTCCAGGCTTTTCTATACCCCTACCTTATCATGCTTCTTTCTCACAGGAACCTGGACCACCAGCTGAGAGCCAGAACCCTGCACACACAATGGGCGTGTCCTCCCGCGTCAATTGTTAGTCACATCAACCGTTAGTAAAGAAAAATGCTCCACAGTCTTGCCCACAGTCCAACGTTATGGAGACATATTTTTAGTCTTGGCTTCTCTTCCTTGATATGTCTATGTTTATGTCAAGATACCAAAAAACAAACTATCACAATTGATACCTTGTCAGTGTGTCTGATAAACACATCATGCCTCACCTGTTCAAGTATAACGTGTCCTTTCCTGTCCATCATCACATCCCATAGTAATATCACAGTATAAATCATTCTGAACTTTTTAAAAGTTCCATAGTGTTTTCAAACTAAAACACTTTAAAATTTCAGTCTTCTTAAATAAAACATCTAAAAAAACACTTCCAAAGTTTAAATCCTCTCCAAAATATTCAAGGACTTCTTAAAAGTCCCAGTCTCTCAACCACAGGCAAATGTAAAATCAGAAAATGAATTAGTTAATTTCTTGTTTCCAGAAGGAAGACCCAGAGAAGAACACTGTAAAGTAAAATCAAGACAAAACTTCACAGTGTAAAGAGCTTAGGGCTTTATGCCTGAGACTCACTAATAATCTTCTGGGTTTCAAAGGGTCTGGGCCACTGGTTCTGTTTTATGTGCAACTTGTCTTATAGGGTCAGGTCAGCTCAACTTCTAGGGTGCTTCTGCCCTTGACTGCTGGCTTATGGAATTGGCAGCTCCAAAATGTGTAGGTCTCCACTGCACCCAGGTTACAAGTTGTGCCGATTTTCAAAGATTATAAAGCTACTCCATTGTACTGAGCTTCAACTTCTCTCCATGACCTTAAATGCTAGGAGATTCATCACTAATGAAACTGCCCCTTCCCCAGTGGCCTCTTCTAGCCCTTCACTGGGCCAAGCCTCAGCTTATCTCCATAATCCCTTCATTCCTTCAAAACAGGTATCACATGGGTGACTTTTTTTTCTAATAGCAAGTTCATTTTCCTGAGAAAGTATAGACTTAAGCTCCTCACGATCACAGTTTCTTTGTTCTAATTATGAAGAGACACTTCCTAGAAGATTTGCCCTCAGTGTTATAGGTTTCCCCCTAACCACAACAGATTCCTTGTAACCAACGTCAGTTTGCTTAGTAAAAACAGAGCTTTTACTTCTCCTTTTCTTAATTCAAAATGTTAAATGCCATTAGTCTTTCAAACTTATCGAGCCAGACCATGATAATCTGTACAGATCTCAGAATTATGTTCTAAATTCCTGCAATAGCTAAGAATAAACTATGCCTTTCCCATCCCAAAGTTAAAATGTCACAGAATCCTTCTCAAAATACATTGCCAGTTATAACAAAGCATTACTGTATGCTCTAGTCACCATTTCTGCCTTAGTTAACGTTTCTCTTGCTGTAGTCAAACATAACCAAAGCAACTTGGGGAAAGATCATTCCATTGTGTACCTTCAGACCATCACTGAAGGAAGAGAGGCAGAAACCTGGAGGCAAAGGCCATGGAGTAATATTATTAATTTACTTTCTCCGCAGGCCTTGCACAACCTGCTTTCTTTTACTACCCAGGACCACCAACTGAGTGGCTTTAACTTCCCCCAATGAACTAAACCCTCAGAAATCATTAAGAACGTTCTGCTCAGACTTTCCCACAGGTCAATCTTTTGAAGGCATTTTCTTGATTGTGATTATATCTTCTCAGATGCATCTGTATTTGAATCAAGTCAACGAAAACAAATCAACAGATTATATTCATTGTTTTAAAATGTTGCCATCTGTACTCCATGGATGTTTATAACTATAAGTACAAACACATCTGTAAATTTCTTAACTGTATCTTAATTTTAATCTAAGGCTAAGTTTATCTTAATTTTGAAATAAGAATTTTCAGTGCTTTAACAACTCAAAATTAATGAATATGATGAGCTACTCTATGAAACCTATGTGCATTATTTTATCTTGTAATTCCATGAAACTTAGCTTTTAAAATAAAATAAAATCAGTGATTTAAAAATATGTTCCTATTTATAGTCTGTAATTCCTTATAATAATTTCTTTTGGAAGCCTTAATTGTCAGGTTACAGTGTTCAGGATTAAACACATAGTTAAATGGAAAATTTGCTGTTTTCTTTTTACCGAAATATAATATAAATGAGATTTATTTACTTATTTAAATGAAATTTTTAATGAAAATTACTGCACTATATAATAACATTCAATAACTAAGAAAATAATTCATACTACATGACTATTTAGCTCTGAAAGAAAAAACAGGAAAATAAACCTCTATGAATATTACTGATAAAGAAATCATTGCTGCATTGTGATACTTAATGGAAGGTGAGGCACATACACACATGAATACACTTTTTTTTTTCTTTTTTCGAGACAGGGTTTCTCTGTGGTTTTGGAGCCTGTCCTGGAACTAGCTCTTGTAGACCAGGCTGGTCTCGAACTCACAGAGATCCGCCTGCCTCTACCTCCCGAGTGCTGGGATTAAAGGCGTGTGCTACCACCGCCCGGCTATGAATACACTTTTCAAATGAAGTGTATCGACCATTAAATTCTCCACAAATGCAAAGTTAAATCATGCAAACAATATAGTCTCATGCAAATAAAAATTTAGAAACCAGTCATTTAGCCAAAGGTTTATTGATTTGACTATTTCACCATCCTTTATGAAACCTTATATCCATATGTAACAGTTCCCAGATCTTGTCCCGACAGATTCCCATGAAATTACTGATATATTCTTGTCTTATTGGTACGCCTTCTCTGCATATTTCTGTTATAGGAATCTTAAATATACGATCTTTGTGACTTAGCATAATGTTTTCAAGATCCTCCTAAAATACAACATGTTCTAGAACTTTTTACTTATTGCAAATAATATGCGATGTTGTGGATATAACACATTTTATTTCCTCACTTGAATGTAGATAGGCATGAAGGTTATTTCCATTTTGTAAATGAGATGGAATTCAGCTGTGAATAAGAGTTTGAGTGAAAATGTACTTTTATTCTTCTCTGGTGCATAATGAAGTGTGGAACGAAGTCATATGGTAGGTCTACATCAGACAATACAAAGACCTAAGATTTCCTTCTAACTTGTTGAGCATTTTATCCTTACCACACCACATAGAAGAGTACTAAACTTTCCACATATTTGAAAAGTTGTCCTCATGTCTTCCTGCATTAGGTCTTTTAGTTGATTTAAATGACATTTCTGTGTCATTTATATCTGCAATTTATTTATTTTTTATTTTTTTAATTTTTTTTTGTTCGAGATAGGGTTTCTCTGTGGCTTTGGAGCCTGTCCTAGAACTTGCTCTATAGACCAGGCTGGTCTCGAACTCACAGAGATCCATCTGCCTCTGCCTCCCGAGTGCTGGGATTAAAGGCGGGCGCCACCATTGTCCGGCTGCAATTTATTCCTGATCACTGAAGGTGAACATGCTTCCTTTCCTGTAACTCCCTAACCACTTTTGTAACCTTTTTTTGGGGGGGGGATCTATTTACATATTTTTCCTTCTATAAGTCTAAATTGGTGACTTTTATGTTGGATCGCAAGAATTCCCTATGAAAGCCATTAGTCAGGAGAAATTCTCATAAATAAATATTACAGCTTACAACATGGTAGAAATTTAAGGGAAAAGTAACTGTAACATTGCTTACAATTAAGGCTATCATAACCCTGATAGCATTAAGAATAAAAATTGTATGTATTTTGGTTGGATTTAAGTCTCATTTTCTAAAATGAAACTTGTATCTAGCACCATTGTTGGATGTAGCTAGTCAGGCTAGAGTAGCTCCTACAAGAAAGCCTGTTATTGTTCTTATTCTCTGTGGATATGCCATTAAACTGATTCTTAATAACTTGTCCTTATGCCAATAAATTAATATATATCTCAATACTCATCCAAGAATATTCTATTTTTTTAGCAAGGTACGATTAACTTACAGAACCTCCAATTGTCAAGTTGCTGCAAATGTGGGATGCCCTGCCTCAAATGGGACATGAGTACCACAACCTCTTTTCCCAAGGCTCAGGAGTCACTGCCGAAAAGTAGAACATTTGCGAGAGATTGACATGGTGTATAATTACACAAAAATAGCATTTCCCAGATTCGAAAATGTAGTTACACATATGAATTCACAATGGTTCTGACAACATTACTTATGATTTATACAAGCTCTAACCAGACAAAAGCCTAAAATGGCCCTAGATGTTTGGCACTAAGTACGACTTCTAACTGAGAAACCATTGGCAACTGAAAGCAAATAGGGATAAGTATCGTTGTTTTCTTTAAAGATGTTAGGTGTTAAATAGGGCATGTGCCAGTTGGAAAGCACTATCTAAGCATGTGTGCGTAGCACAAATGAATTCTATAACCTAAATGTCTGCATATACATGGATGTGTATTTATAAGTATATATTCACTTGTTTGAATAATTAGTAAAAAAAGAGGCTACAAGTGTTTAAAAAAAAGGAAGAAAAAGCATATCGGGGCCTTTGGATGGAGGAAAGATATGATGTAATTAAATTATAATCTGAAGAAATAATTTTCAAAGGAAGACGAACAAAAAGAGTGAAGAGGAGCGGCTAAGCATGACGTTTTGTGGGGAGGAAGGGTAGGTAGAACTTGGAAGAATTGAGGTGAATGAAAAGGATCAAAATACATTGTCTAAAACTTCTAAAGAACTTTAAATATTTAAAAAAGAAAATTCCCACATTTGTGAAATGAATTTTGATCATATCCACCACTTTCTTCCATCTCTCTGTACTCCCTGTAGTGTAAACAGGTCAGAACCAGAGTTGTGGATCACAGGGACAGGGGGATAATGGATTACTAATTGCTGGTAAGCAGTCCTATCGTCAGCTTTTCTTCTAGGCTTTATGCATATGGTCGTTGTTTAAACACTGTTCCGTGAAGCTCTCACAGCAGTGATTAGCTGTGAGTTTTCAGACATAATGGGGCATCTATTACTATAGTGATTATTTTAAAATGTGTTTCTGTGGGATGCATAATGCATCTAATTGGCACTATCATTTACAAGAAAGAAAATTTACACAAAATATTTGGATAACTAGAATGTATCCTGGAGCCATGAAATGACATAGGGGAGATATAAGAGTGCATATTATTAATGAAAATGACTATAAAAGGTAGCGGAGCAGACTGGTGATTTTTTTTGTATTAATGTATTTTCACATGAGAAATGATTATCTAAGTTGGGCATAGTTGCTCATTATCTGTAATCCCAGTACTTGAGTTTTGGTTGAAGTAGGTGATTTTATAACGAGTTCCAGGTATCCTTGGCTACATTATTCGATTTTTCTTTGAAAACCAAAGTCAGAAAAGAAAAAGTAAAAGAAAAATGGAACACAAAGTTCTGCCTCAAGCTTAGCAAACTGAGATAGTTTCTAAAAATTTCAATTTATTTGAAATCGTGTGTTAATAACTACACAGAAGGATAGAAGGAATTTAATATCAGCATTTCCAAGACAGCAACATAAATATATAATTACTTATTTGAACAGTTATACAGTACAGCGATTGCAGAAAAAATTATCCTGTCAGAAAAATTGACTATTTCTGATTATAACAGAATAATTCAATTATATATGATTCTGAATCTTACAGGAGATTTCCAGCATTTACATTGAATGTGTTTTACTAATATAGTCCATCTTAACTCATTTTACTGTTACAGTATTACAGATTAATTTATTTTCAATAAAATGTATTATAGATAAATATAGTTATTTTTTTTTGTTTTTCGAGACAGGGTTTCTCTGTGGTTTTTTTGGTTCCTGTCCCGGAACTAGCTCTTGTAGACCAGGCTGGCCTCGAACTCACAGAGATCCGCCTGCCTAGGCCTCCCGAGTGCTGGGAATAAAGGCATGCGCCACTATATAGTTTCTAAATGTATATTTTACAAAATATCAAAACTACCATTTAGAAGATGTGAATAAAATAAACAACGAAATTTTGTATGTTATAGGAGAGTATAAACTTCAACATGTAGCTATATGTCATATGACAGTTTCTCAACAAAAGATGCACAATTTGCATAACCCTAATTTCTAAAATACATTTTCTAGAAAACATTCAGTTCTATAATATTCATTAAATTTAACATCATAACAATTCTGTGTTATATCATATATGAATCTGGATGACAGTTCCTCAGAAGCTTGAAACACTCCAAAGAGGAGTCCAATTTAAAATGCATTTATGATAACATATCGAATATTTCTGAAAATATATTCATATTGCATACATAGGATACTTTTGTTTAAATTATGTGCCATATCAATTACATACCAAGAGAATTTTTAAGTAGGTCATTCCCCTAGATTACTGTGAAGAAGAATGTGGCTTGTGGAGAAAAAAATATTAAAATTATGTAGACAAATATTTTACTACAAGTACATCTAAGCTATAGGTTTCTTTAAGAAAAAATATTAAATTCTTTAATAAGAACATATAAAATAATAATGATTGTTATGTTCTCTCTAAATTGTGAAATTTCTATAATGTGTGAAATAATGAAATACAGCACTTATGCATAACACTGTGGGAAAGCAAATATAATTTAATGTGGATATATCTTTATTTACATAGAAACCTATGAACACTACCGTCTACAGCACAGTCCTCAAATTTCTTATAATTTCCTGGGACTAATAATGATGAACATTCATGGTAATTCATATCATTTGCATCAGTAGACAAATATGGCATTGTTAAAAATGATAATAACTAATGCATTGGACCACTAGGAGATGAACATTTTATCAGCTTCAGCTCACGGGCTCAGTGATCATGCGTCTCTGTTACTGTGAGTCTGGGCTAAGATAGAAACCTCATAGTGGCAGGTGTATGAGATGGAGGAGGTTGCTCAGATCACTGAAAACTGAAGTAAAGGAAAAAGAGAAAGAGTAACGAACGATACCCTATACCCTTCAACAGCCTCAAATTCTGCATCTATCAATTTAATTATTTTTTTATATTTTTAATGTGTTTTATAAAATTTATTTTTGTATGTTTGTAACCAAATTTTCAAAGTATATGTCCTCCTCGAGTATCAAAAGACAAATACTCATATCAATTCCTTGCATTGCCTTTTCTTTTATCAATGATTGAATCTGAGCAATGGGCATCTTGTCGGCTAGTTTTCTGGCTAACACGTACTTACTTGTTGGTTACTGTGAGCGATCTGTTTAATGCTGTTTCCTGCAATATCTTTATGAGTGATTTCAGGCTTTGGTTCAGGCGATGTGTGGAATTTAGAGAATTTCTGCATCCATGCCCAATAAACATGAACCCATTTCTTTGTCTTATTTGACTGTTGGGGTTGGAAGATTGAAGACCAGGTGTGTCCTGTCCTCTCTTTATGAACACTGTTTTTTTTTTTTTATTTTATTTTCAGCTATATAAAAACCTCAGCATTTTGTGATGAATACTGACAGAAATTAAAAGATTTTCAAACGGAGAAATATAGTAGAAAAAAAAATGATTTTACGATGAGTGAATGGGATGCTGCCCAAGAGGAGAGAGGAGAATCTGTCCCTGGTTTCCCTCAAGAATTTCCGACACATAAAGTCCTTTCCTTCAAGATTGCTTTAGCAGAGTCTAGAATGTGTGACATAACACATGCCCGGGCAAGGTCACACATGAGAAGATGCTTCAAGAAGTATTAGGCAACTGGGGAATACAGATTTTAATATCAACAGGTTCAAGCTGCTGACAGAGTGGACATACTTGCTAAGAAAAGTGATCCCACGGGAAACGTGTGTTTCTGAAATTGATACTCGATCTGACTGCTGGGAAAAGAGTAAAAGAGACACTTACAGTGTCTGTCCAAACTTTTAGATTTTACTTGATTTTCATTTAATCTATGTTAAAAAATCTAAAATAGAAATAACTTCATAGAAACTGGTTGCCTTTTGTTTATAAAGGTATTTCTTTCTCAGCTAACAAGAGTACCTGAATATATTGGTTGAGATGTTCTGTGAACAGAACCAAAGTCTAACCAGGATTTTTTTTTAAATACAAGATTAACTGCAATGTCATGTCCAATAATAGTGTCAGTGTCTCCATTTCAAGAAATGACAAGGACAAAAATATATTCATTATTGTTCCATCTGTTGTGGTTAGTTCCTAACAGCATGTGATACCATGTCTCATCATACATTTTTCAGAGTGCTTGACGATGTTTCTAATAGCAAGGAAAGACTCTACTCCAGGCAGTAGAAATGAAAGCCTCCAGTCACCGGGAATTAGTGATAATACTGGGTTTCAGGTGAGGATATTGATTAACTCGCAAAAGGAAGAGATACACTTTCAGCATCTGTGGCAGGATAGTTAACAAGTTCTTTTTGACTCATTATTGTTTAACAGTTAAATATATTTCCTTTTTCTCTTCACGGACTTGCAAAAGGACAAAGAAAGCTGAAAGAACATAATAATAACTTACAAATATACGTTTAAAAAGTCAAGCAGTATATGTATGTATGTATGTATGTATGTATGTATATACAAGCGCTAAGCAGATTTCCTAAAACTTTTATTGATACAGGTGTGTATGTGTGTATGCTTATTTATAAACACATACATACATAGTGTATACATGCATTTAATTTCAAATTTGAAATATTTGAAAAACACTATTTAGAATGACTAAAATGTCACTGCAGCTAAGAGTATATAATGTTATCAAATGGATTAAAGCACCAAATATTTCAGGATATCATTTTCATCCTTATAAGATCTATATCAAAAGACAAACACAAGTAACAAAATCCTTGAGTTTTTCTGGTATATATTCGTTCACATAGACGGCAACACTGAAAATGAAATCATCGAAAGTCTCCATGATTCAAAGTGCCTGCCTAGAGCATTCTTTCATGCTTGCTATAGTCAGAAACTGCAAGACTCTTAATGAATGGCTTACTGACTTTCGCTATAAATTCTGGATAGACAAAGCCATTCGTTTAATTTATCACCTGTAATAAATAATGACAAAAATCTGTTTTCCTCCTAAATATGACTCCTTTCTAAAGTGGGATTTGCCCACTCCTACTGTCATTGTTTTGATGAGTCTGTACTTGAAATGAGAAACGTAAAATCCGCTGTGTCCTGGGGTCACTGCAGCCATAAATTAGTGTGGTCAGTAGTGTCTGTCCGCTTGGTTCTCTTCAAGGTGTATCAAGCATGTCTGCAGAAAATTATGGAATGGGATTTCATTCATTTTCATCTTCTGTATTTTCTCCACATCTTATTGAAGCCACTGACTCACAACCACATTACTCCTTTGGCTCTGTAATTATCAACTCCGCGATTGAAGCTGATGCTGTTTGAAAGCACTTTAGATATAACTACAAGAGTAGTGACATATGGAAGTTCTTTCAAAATTGTCAATAAATTTCCAAATTTTCTTCACGGTATTTATAAATTGTTTTCTATTAATCGTTGTAAAATTTGCCAGGAGCTTTAAAAATAAAATCTAGTTTCATTCTGAAATGCTGCATTGAGTTTGTTGTTTGGTTTTCATTCTTTTTGTGTCTCTGGAATTTCCCTGTGCATTGGTTTTCTGATTCTTGTGGTACTATCTTAATTGAGGGATAATGGACTCATAGTATCTTTGACATGTTCTATTTAATACTTCATTATATGTTCTCCTCTTCACAGTTATGTTATTGAAGACTTTGTCTGAACTAAAGAGATGGTAAAAGAAAGTGGAATCCTTGGCACCTGTTTAAGTCTCCTTGTGGTCTTAAGCATATGTACATGATAAGGTTGGTATTGGTCCAGGAAGCACATTGTCATTTGGAACCTGGAGTTTGTCCTTTCTAGCAACCCCTTCATAATGACTCCCTAATCTTTGACTACAACCTACAAAACTGTCAGAAGAATTGTTCTTCACTAAGCCACTTGATGTTCTGTTAGATTTGCTCAAACTAAGGAAGTGAAATATAAGGACTAATACGCAATTGGAATATATCAAATACAATTTCCTATTAAGTTGATGAGTGGATTTAAAGAAAATCAACTTACTCAAAGGAATATTAGGACTTAGAAGCTTGTTTGTTGAATACTGTATATGTGGGAAAGGCTTGAAGCTTATGTTCTGGTCCCCAGAAACTATATTAATTTAAGGTGGATGTGACAACCTGCCTGTAATTTCAACACCAGGAAGGTGACAGGATATTGCTGAAGAAATTGATTAGGAAGCTCCGTCATATCAAACAGCTCTGGGGTTAATGAAAAGACTGCTTCAAGTCACAGGGTGGAGAATGATTGAGTAAAATTTGACATCAGCTTTATAATTTTACAAGTGCAAGCATATGTGTGCAAACATCAGCACACCCAGGTGTACCCACATAAATGTGAATTCCGTGTATCTGTGCACGTGCAAAACACAATACACTCAGGAAAAAAAGAGTGAAAAGAAAAATTGGGTTTTCTAGTTTTCGTAATAACAATAAAATCCAAAGACTTGCTCGCTACTAGCCTGTCTTGTCTGGCACACAAGCTGTTCGTGGAAATGCACATAGACAATATCATTATTCTTGTCCTGTCTCATTAAGTATGGGTTTATTTTCATCAGCCATCACTATCAGTTACTGGAAATGAGGAATAAGTCCTTTAAGCTATCATTCTGACAATGTTTATGACAAGAATTCTTCAGTGGAAACAGTCTCACTTTCAGGTCAAGATAGATTTTTTTTAAAGCAGGTTCTTCATAAACTCTTCCAACATGGGACGTCAAATATGTGTGCCTGCATTCCATGGTAATCAGTGGGCACAGCTGTCCTGGTGAGCAGCTGATCAGGCTGGAAGACATCCAGCAGCCTCCCACCAGTCTGTCAAGTCTTTTCCCTTCCCAGTTTATCCAACATGCCCTTCAAACATCTGGTTTCTACTCCATCGTTACATCTGCTTCAGGAAATGGTGGAATGGGAAATGGAATAAAGTCAAAAGGAACTTATTCATCCTCAAGTTATCCTACATATTACTTCAAATGACAAAAATAAGGTTCTTTTACTGACAGATGGTGTCAGAGTAAACATCAAAAATCCAAGCTTTTTTTTTTTTTTTTTGGTTATGATGCTCACTTCTCCATCTACCACAACATCTGGCCAACTATTTGATTCTATTGTTTTTGGAATTGTTGTTGTTATTGTGTGGTGTTATTCTGTGTGCTTTTATGGTTAATAACAATATCTTCATCAAAGGATTGGATACAGAAAATGACAAAGAGGTTCACATAGATTAGTTACTAAATATCTGGGTAACTCAGCCACTCTGCTTAGCTTGGTTTTGAGACCTCAAAAATAATAAAATAGGTCATCCTTTCTGAATTTCAAGTGGATCCATCACAGAGACTACCTTTCCAGCTATTGTAGCCAAGCATGTCATTGGGCTCTTTTATTTTCTTCAAATTTTATATCTCTGAATAACTTTATTATGCTAAGCCTAGGAACGTTGAGAGAATTCCATACTGAAAATGGCAGCCAAGATGAATGTAAACTTCATTTAGGGATTCTGTTTACTTAGAGAGCAGCACTATGGGTCTTATTTGGTCTCTCACATTTATCCTTGGATATCAGCAAATGCTGTCAGAACCATGGTAATTTGTTATTTCAGTAAATATATAAAAAAAGCCTGTTTATTTTCTCCCTCCCCAGTATTTCCTGATATTATGAAAAGGCATATACTTGAATGTCATTTTTTTTAGTCATGAAATTAAGTCTCACTAAAGTGTTTATATGCACGTGGAGGGTATACAATGAAACTTTTTATTTTACTTAACTCAAATATCCTAATAAAATAAAATTATGAGATTAATGTTTGAATGATTCCAGTGAGAATTCTAAGAATCAATATTACAATCATTTATAACAGTCTGAAAGAAGGGCCTATGTCACAAGACTGGGACTCCTCTGCACCAATTGCCATGCAAGAGTCGTGCACATCAGCAGAAGATGCACTCAAGCCCTTAGAGAAGAAAACTACCCCCTTTTCATCTGTCAGCTCCTTGAAAGGCTATACAGTCTTCCTTTAAACACTCCTAAACGTGTGTCTCATGAACTGGGGAAACTGATTGTACACAGCTACCGGTCTACAATTTGGGCAATCTGTTGTCACTGACAGCACTTTTTCCTTCTTCGTAGACCATGACAGTAGTCTTAAATACCTGAAAATTTAAAACACCATTCTGATTCTTTAAATTTATTTATTTCTTTATTAATTAATTAAAGATTTCTGTCTCTTCCCCACCGCCGCCTCCCCTTTCCCTCCCCCTCCCCCAATCAAGTCCCCCTCGCTCGTCAGCCCTAAGAGTAATCAGGGTTCCCTGACCATTCTGATTTTTAAATTTCACTATATATAATTTAAGATGACATATCTATAAACTAACATCTTCTAAATGGCATATCTGCTTTATTTATATTGAATAGGAATGTGTGGTCCAAATAAAATAAGATCACACACCTTGGCAATATGTACTTCAGAAAATTTCATCTCGCCAAACTCATTTCCTAATGTTAGATCCCTTTCTAAATGCCAAGACTTAAAAGCAACAAGAACTTATAGTTTTCAAAAGAAGGCCAAAATGCTCCTGTGGGTGGATGCACTTAATTTTATTAGGTTGGCAAATTACTTATTGGGATTTTACTGTGTGGTTGAATGACTCCTAATAAAGTGGATTTATTTGTCCTTTGAAGTCTCTCAAATATTAACACTTGGTATGTCATTTTGGCAAGTTCAGCTATATCACACAGTTTATTTCTTCATGAAAGGCATTAGTTCCACAATATTTAATTCTATGACACACAATTTAATGAACTGATTATTAATAATTATATTAGACAAATTAAATGTTATGCCCACAATAAAACAAAAGCAACTTTATATTTAATACCAATAGGAAACACGCTAAAGACTGAATCATATTGTTTTACTTTTGACATCAACCACTACCTCTAATCTTGACAATCACTCAGGTTCACTAGCTATTCTGATAAAATTACCTCAATTAAAAAAAATATATTTCTATGAATTTTTCTCTTGGCTTTAGGTACAAAATATTATCTACAGGACAGTTTTCAATTTTCTCAGTTTTAAACACAACTACTAAATCTCTCACCACATATTTTCAAAATAATGGTTAAAGTATCATATATAGGATGCCATTAATTATTAATGGAACTAATGTATTCTAAATATCAGAATCAATTGAAATGTAATGTTGTGAAAGACCAACAAACCACAAGAGTGTCAGACACTGGCTGGAGGAATCTTCTCCACAGCCGCTCCTTCCTGGAGCTAATGCTAACTCTAGGAAGCAATTAACATTAAAATGTCTGAAAAAATGTTAAAGAGGCAATGCATCATGTCTGTAGGAAAGCAACAATCTTTAAAGATGCTTGGTAGGATGCAAACATTAGCTGGAGGGGATTTCAAAATAACCATGGGTTTCATAAACAGCGTTTTCACATGCATAAAAGATGCATCCAAACTGAGTTGAAAATACACGACATATTGTGCGTTTCCTTGCAAACAATAATAGGATGCAACTTTAAATCTAGTAAAAAGTAGTTCTGATTTGAAGACATTATGCTTCAGAACATGTTCATGAGTAACACGCCAGCCTAAATACATTTCAGCAATCACTCCAAGATTCTTTTAAATTGGTAGGTCAGGAACTTTTCTGAAATTTTTATTAATATTTTATAAACCATTTTAGTTCATGATTTATAAATTTATAAAATGATTTATAAATCATTTTAGGAACCTAAGCATAACAAAATGATATTAAGCCTCCACATCTTAAAAATAAGAAAGTAATGTAGAAATATATAGATTCTCTGTCATATTTTTATATCGCCCAAAGCCAATAGTCAATGCTTTATATTCTGCTGATTATAAATTGAATTTCTGCACCCGATAAGCAATTAGCATTGCTGAATTAAATAATTAAATGCCATTGCCATTATTAAATCATTACAAACAACTGGACCAAGCTTTTTGGTATAATAAAAAGCTGAATAGCCAAAGGCACAGAGGATAGCTGGGATGTCTGGAGAGAGAGAGGAAGAGGAGGAGGAATCCAGAAGTGTGATTTATGTCAGTAGGGTGCCACAGAGGAAGTTGGGCCATACATGACGAAAGGCAAAGATCCTCATGAAAAATAAAGATTAATATAAGCAGGTTAATTTACGTTATAAGAGCTTGTAGGACAAGCTAAGCTAAGGCCATGCTTTCATTAATACTAATATGTCTCTGTGTTGTCGTTTGTGAACTGAAGACCCAAAGAAAAAGCTGTCCATGTCTGGCACTCAGCATGGGGTTCTAATACACAAACAAAGAACCTAGGAAGGTTACGAAAGGTTCTTGACAAGGAGCTGCAGACATGAGGGGGGAAATCAAGAAAGACTACAGGACAGGTGACATAAATACTGATCCCTTGACGTAGGTACAGCACTGAGAATGGATGAAACGTGATAAATCTTATTGGCTGCAAATTCCCCATGGTTGAATATTACAAGTTATGACATAGATAGAGGTTTCTTTATACACCCCAAATGGTCTTACAGGGTTGACAGTTGACTTTTGCCTGCTCAATTGTAAAACAAACATTATCTTAAGTTGACTTGCATATACCACACATTCCATACTTTTGTTACACAGTTACGTGTGATACCTTTAGAAGTTTATGTGTGCTTTTTTTTTTTTTTAAAGTCCTAAACACCATTAAAGACAAGAAGCCCAGGTGATACAGCATCTCAAAGAGCTTTTGTCATAGCTACCCCAAAACTACATCCAGAACAACTTCTTCAAAGTTGATGGCTGAGATGTTCCCTCCTCACAGGCTCTCTAGCCAAGACTTCAGATAAGCCTTACCTTTTCCCATCAGAGAGATTAAACAGAAGTGATATACCGAGCTCTCCTGGGAGCCGACCATTATCTCAATTTTCTAAAGATTCCCTAAGGATATCATCATCCCCTAGACAATAGGAACTGACTTTAAGAAAATGACTCTACATTTCCAAAAGGTGGAGTCTCGGGTGGCTTTTGGTTATTCAATAGATTACAGATATGTATCATCTTTTCTAGGGGGCGATTACAAATTTCTGGTCATCATGAGGGAGGAAACAAAACAAGAGAGAGAATTCATATAAGGATTTCGGTCTGAAAATAAAAAGGGAGATATGGAAAGGATAGGATAAAAGAATAGATTATTGGATCTACTTTAAACTAAAAATTAACTATTAATCTCAAATATTTTACATTGGCATGATTTTTTTGTGTTGATAAAAATTTAAGATATTTTTTAAAACCATATGTATACATATATATATATTTCTACTCTTGCTTAAGATGTTTCTATATATAGATACAAATTTAAGATAATTTCTATATATAGATACAAATTTAAGATAATTTTTGTTATACACACACACACAGAGACACGCACATAAGCACACACACAAGCACACATGCAAACACACAGGGAAACATATATGAAAATATGCATGCAAAGCAAATTAAATCAGCCTTAATAAATACCTCAGTATTACCAATGCATTACTAGGATATCCACAGTAACTAAGAAATGGACAGAAAAAGCAAATTTCCATCCACTTTCTGGATAACGACTACATAAAACAAAAATTAGAATGGAACATTGCTCATACATCAAAATGAATTAAATCCTAACACATAAGACATCTCAAGACAACTTGGGTTTAATGAGAGCCTTATTTTAAGTGAAATAAGTCAGAGATAGAAAAACAAGTTTCCTTGGATTCTAAAGAATTTGACACAGAAAGTAGCAGGATTGGGTGGGTAATGCTACAGGTTACAGAGTAACTTGGGAGTAGGATGCAGAGGGATTCATCAACAGATGTAGAGTTAGATAGAAGTAAGAAGTTCTTTGGCATTTCTTTCTATTTAGTTAGCAATTGCCCAAGCCCAAATACAGCCCTGACAGCCCAGGTGTCTGCCACAAGAAGCACCAAGCAGGTTTATATTATTAGCATGGGAAGGGAAGAAGTAAAGGGTGAATAGTTAGATGTAGACTCAAAAAAATATTATAATTGAATGGGTATGAGACATAGTCATCACCTCTAATGATTTATTGATTGACTGATTTCTCTCTGTGTGGGGTTGAGTACATATGGAAGAGCTGCATGCAGATGTCAGTGGAGGGCGCAGATGCCAGCTCCACTCATTCTGAACTTACCAGCAGCTGTGAGGTGCTGGGAATAATTACACCCCAGTGCTCTTCAAATGGAGCAAGTGTGCTTAAATACTGGGCCATCTCTTCACCCTCATATTACGCATCTTGACTGTGAGGCTCTAAAGAGGTACAATATGTCAGTTCTCACAAAACTACAATTCAGATATACACACATACCATACAGTGCTGATACCTGAATAAAACATAGGAATGGAGCAAGACTTGCAAAAGACATTTAGGAAGTCTCTCAAAGTAGAGGAATATTTTAAAAAATGTTTTCTTTGAACTTTGAATGGAACAAAGCAAATTTAAAAGAACTCATCACCTAGATAAAACTAGGCAGAGGGTAGGCTGACCATAGATAACATTAATAGAAATAATTTCGAGTTTGTGACTCTAATGGTTTATTCTGTTACAGTATCATCTGTGAAGGATGATGATGGGGATTCATATTTTTTATTGTGAAGAAAAATCTTGAACAGACAATAAATTAATAAAATGAGTAAAAACACTTAATTTTTATTTTTATTAAACTAGATATGATACATATATGTATATGCATAAGTATTCATCTTTATTCATGTAAATGTTCATATATGTAAAGACTGAATTTTGGCCCTCTTCACAGCTATTTCCCTCCCACAACCCCTTATTCTCATAGAATCCATTATTCTCTCCAAAAAAAATCACCACATACATATCACTTTGTGGCTTCTTTCTGACTTTTTATATTAGAAAATATTTTTAAATTTCATTTATGTGATGGTATCTTTAGTTTCTTTTTGTTCATAGATAAACAGAAAGTCATTCTAAGTCTCTGTTAATCTCCTGCTGTGAGGCTAGGATCCTTTTCCATTTGTGGATTTAACTAATTACCTTGAACATATTTGCTTTGCCCTTTGTCTCCTCCCTCATTAGGCTTTGCTGGCCTTTCTTGGTAATTATAAAATAAACGGCCTTAAATTAATCACAGTAATATTTTCCCTAACATATATTGCATTTAAAGGAAGATTCTAGCCTCTTTATAGAGGATTGTATTTTTTTTTCACCCCAAATGAATTCTTTTATCTATCTAGGGTGGTCATAATAAAATGTTAGGTTGCTTTGCTGTTACCTCTTCTCCACACAGAACCTGCATTACCCTGAAGTTCCCTTTAAACATCATTCCTGTTTGTTCGTCTAGTGATAAAAGTGCATCATTTTTGAATTATAGTAATTTGAAGACCATATTCACTGACTTCAAGTTCTGGTTTAATAGAACCTGTAATAAGGCAGAACTTGTAAGGACAAATAGAAATGGGGCTTTTTCTCGGGATTTTCTAAGGTAAAAAGGGGAGGAAAATGAAACGAGATAGTCTGCATAGGAAACTCTGTGAATTTAATACACATTCAGTTCAATGCAGTGCACGCAAAATCCAATCAGACATTTGTGGAAGAAATTTACTTTTAACCAAGCTAATAAGTAGGGAGAAAGACAGGCTGCTAGAAGAATAATTTCACTTTTTTGCTGTATCATAATGATGAAAGATTTCGTGTATATGTAAGACAAAGCTGAGTTATAATGAGGTTATTCGTTCTCCACAGACCAGAAGATAAATGAAGTATAAGTAATGGCTTCCAATTTGGAGTTCCTTTTTCACACTGACAATACAGGCCTTGCTAAAGTAGTCTTTTAGTGTCTTCATGTGTTTTTCAGTCATTAGGAATGAATTTATCAGGGTTGAAGGAATAGGAAGCATGGATTTCTGTTTATTTTCTGTAGCAGCCACATTTTCACGAGACCCTGCTGCTTAAATCTTTCTGGAAAAAAAAAAGAGTATATACAATGAATAAAATAAGAAAGATACTCATGAGCATGTAACCTTCTTGTTGAATTAAATCAAAAAGTATATGCATTTAAGCGAAGCATATAGCGGCAATTAGTGAGAAAAGAAGCCACAGTTTTGAAGGAGAGTTGGTGGCATATTTGGGAAGACTTGGAGAGAGTGGTTATATTATGATCTCAAAAATTTCAGTGTAATGTTAAAAATATAAGAAAGCAACTTTAAAATGATATATAAAAATTTTAAACAAAAACAATATTAAAGTACAGTAAAAACAGAGTGGGCAATCAAATGGAGATCTGAATGTGTTCCACTTAGTTATCTTGTGTTTGGAACAATTTCATGGTGTAACATGTGCATATTCTATTTGACCACATTTAAGCATGTTTCCAATGTCTGCACTCTAACTGCAATGGAAGTGTCATTTTGCATTCCAAATTAACTTACCAGTATGGTTGTAGTGACAAGTGGATATTTGGTAGGAAATTTAATTGTGACTCTAGTTTTAACACTATTAGTAAAGATAATTGGAAAAATATTGAACTTGAATTTCTCTTCATGGTCTCATAATTTTTTTTTATTTTATAATAAAAGTTGAACTATACTGAAGACATTCCAGGAAGCACTGTTGGAAGCTAATTGGTACATACTAACCAGACTCATGGTTATCATAAAGCACTTTGCATTTATTGTCGATCATTGTCTTCTCCGAACTGTGATAAAAGATCTACAAATATCCTTGATTGATACAGATTAATATGATGGGTCTATTCCATGTATAGAAACATCTGAATTGTTGAGTAATATTTGCATACTAGGAAAAACCTTAGCTGTTAAAGGTAACTGCTTCTTATCACCGAAAGAAAACAGGACATCACAAAATCCAGTCAAAAGAAATTCTAATATACTTTTCCAATACCAATACACTCTTTGTGTTTTGTTTATTGCACAAACTTTTCTAACACAAGAAACAAAATGGTCCTATTGCATCCAATTATTGTAACTCTAAGTGCTAGGATGTAACCATACACGCAATGAAATTTAAGGCTGTTAAAAAAAGGCAAAACATGTTTAAGGTTCTTCAATGAATTAGCAGCAAAGTTTTGCTATTGAGCCCAAGACCGTAGAGCATCTTCTAATTGTCTTTGCCCAGATTGCTCTCATCTCTTCACAGTGTGATGCTGAATTGATCATATTATTTTCTTTGAACTTCTGTGTGTCACAGATGTCAGGCAAGCAGCAGCTGGAAAAGCTTTTTGGTGTTTTTTTTTTTTTTTTTCTTTTCCCCAGTGTAGAAAAGCTTTGTAGACTAGAGTCAACTCTGTAGCACAGTACACTGAAGATTGTTCTAGGCATCACCAAGTTGGACAACTGAAGTAGGTACGTGGAACAGGTGATCAGTAGTCATCCAAGAGAACTCTCCATGGAGTGTTAAAAGTCCTAGGGTGTCATATCTCAGGTGGAAGTAAGACCCAAGCTTGACATTATCTATGTTTGATGTATCGTCTAGAAATTTTTAACATATAAAATTCGTTTTGAAGAACATTTATAGAAATGGAGATTTACCTGTAAATATATAAAAGGAAATGCTGCAACTAAACTCAATCTACTCTAATGGGGTTCCTTCAAAATTAAAATGAAAGCCAATTAAGAACCAATGACAAATGTTCCTGTTTAAAATGGGAACTTCCACGTACAGCAAACCTGCAATGTGCTCTGAAGGATGACTGCAGCTGTCTAACGATAGGTCTAGATCTTGTGCAACTGTGAGGATTTAGCCCCTTCGGAAACTTTGTCAGTGGAAATACCTGCTAATAACAGCTGACAAATTAGCCGCCACCAGGGCTGGAGAGATGGCTCAGCGGTTAAGAGCATTGCCTGCTCTTCCAAAGGTCCTGAGTTCAATTCCCAGCAACCACATGGTAGCTCACAACCATCTGGAATGGGGTCTGGTGCCGGTGCCCTCTTCTGGCCTGCACACACACAGACAGACTATTGTATGCATAATAAATAAATAAATAAATAAATAAATAAATAAATAAATAAATATTTAAAAAAAAATTAGCCGCCACCAGAATGCTAGGTTCCTATTGACAACTCGTGAAAACCAAACATATGGTACCTAGGCATTGTCTTAATTGCCTTAAAGGGGCTGTTTCTCTTTGATGCGAAGGCAAGTCTATTTTTGTGAAGTTTCGTTAAGTTTTGTTCAATGGTTTTCTTGGCCATAATTGTTTAAGTATGGCTTTCTAAGATGCAGAAAGATGTCAGGAAAACATTGACTAAACTCAACTCTGACAGTGAAGTGCAAGCCAATTACATTCCCGCAATGGTCTGTGTGAAGGATGCTGGAAAAGAGTGGTTGTATTATTCGGGCCATTCCCACTCGGAGCTTATGTTTCGCTAGTGCTCAGTGCAACGCCACAAGTTTTCACACAGCAGCTTCGTGGGAGACCAGGATGGAGAGGATGTTGTCTACTATTTTGTAACCACAGCGTGTCAAATGTCACACAGTATGGTCAAGATATGTCACTCGTAACGCATCAACATTTGCTCTTTGGCATGGAATGTTATGTGAACACACAGAGGGACTGTGAATAGCCACGGCATCTTGCTAGGGATGAAATCTGTTTTGGACTAAAAGATGGCTGCAGCTAAATTATTCAGTTTTCTCAGAAGTATGCACGTTAACTCGTTGTGAAAGTTAAAATTAAAGCTAAATTTTGCCTCTACATAGTCTAAAAAACGACTTGGCAGATGAGCCAAGACATAAGTATAATGCATATATATATGTGTGTGTTTTATCAAAATATTTATGTGTAGAGTTAGAAATTCTTAATTCTATCCACATTATTAAGAAACATAATATATTAAAAGTAGATCTTAAGAGATTATATTTGTAAAAGAGCAATCATAAAAGTATATAATCAAAGTAAAACAACTTAAATTCATTTTAAATATATTATGTTCACATACATATGGGAAACACAAAATGATGTTATGATTTTAATATAATATGCAATAACCAAATTTATTAGTGAATCTGTCAATAATTGTAACTATTTGACATTGACTTGTGATGGGAAAATTCACTTGATGAATGATATTGAAAAGTAAATTACTGACTTATTAGCAATATTAATGATAATGAATGACAGGTGTAACAAATACCAAACACTGCCCCTATCAAACTGAAATTTGAAGCCTTTCTGGTTGGCACCACCTGTCATTTTTCATGACTTGCCAACTCTGATAACTACCTGTCTGCTCTCTGAGTCTGTAATTTCAATAAGAGTGTGACAAATAAGCATAACCAGTATGTGCCTTCCTGCATTGGGCTGATTGTGCTTGGAATATCCCCTAATACATTTTATTTAAAATTCATTAATCATTAGATATTGTGAGAATATCAGATATCATTGTCTGATACACATACAATATTATATAGGTATTACCAGAATATATATATGAATATTCCCATCTAGCAAAGGATCAAATTAAAACACCATGCTCAGTTTAATTAAAAAAATAAACACAACAGAGAAATAGACGACACGAAGTTAGTGAGACCATGCAGGTGATATCACACCTGCCACCAGCATGATGTTGGTCGTTTAAATGAAACCACCCATAGTTACAGAGGAGGTGTCATTATTTGAAAGGACTAGGATCCATGGCCTTTGTGGAGAATGAGAAAAGGGGGTTAACTTTAAAGTTTCAGAAGATCAGGTCAAGTCTGTGTGCCTAGTATTCCAATTGTAGATCAGCTACCTCTCCAGAACCACATCTGCCTCCATGGCAGCCTGCCTCCTGCCATGATGAAATTGGACTAAACATCTTAACTGTAAGCTTGTCTGAATTAAACACTTTCATTTGTAAGAGTTGGTGGTCATGGTGTCTCTTTACAGTGATAGAGATCCTAACTAAGACACAAGTGCAGTAAATTCAATCTCTGGGACACATGCGGTGGAGCAAAGTACCAGTTTCCTGTGATTGACCTCTGGCTTCTCCACTAGCTTGTGTTTTGCTCATTCAAGAAAAATCAGCATTTGAAAACTATTTACCTTTAGTTGAAAAAATATGTAAGTTAATGAAATAAGGGCAGATTTTGGATGTTATATCTATCACTCTTCCTAATGTCTAAGAACAATTTCAACATAGTGATACATATTCAATAGTATATATTAAATAGTCTATAATAATATGTACACCAGATGTGTGCAGTACCCTGGATGGACAGAAGAGTGTGTTCAATCCTCTGAAATTGGAGTTTTGCTAGTTGTAAGTCTTTATGTGACTGCTTAGAGCCAAATGCAGGTCCTCTCAAAGAGTGGGAAGTGTTCCTAGATCCTAAACATTTCTCAAGTACCAAGACAAATCAGTCTTCAATTAGTCTTCGATTATCTCTCTACCTGCTGGCTAGCTTTCCTAGCTCAGTAGGCTGCTCTGTAAGAAAATATTCAATAATCTTATCCATTACTGATCCCTTGATGCTACAATATGAACTTTCCAGACCAAAGGTACCCATAGATAATTAGTGGAAAGACAGTTATGATTGTACTCAAGTGGTTTCTTAATTATTATTCTATTTGAATGTTGCTTCATGGAGAGAAGTCTTGGCTCATACTACAAACTTGTTCAAAACAATGACTGTGGATATCAGGAAAAGAATGTTCTACTGATATTTTCCTGCCTATTAAATGTTTATGTATTTATATGGAGTTTACTTTCAGCTTGGTTTACAGAGGGCAATAGTTAATGAAAAGAATCATAATTCATCAAACTCCCAAGAGTCAGTACAGATCAGTGATCAAAACTAAATAGGATGAAAGAATTACACCAAGGATCAAGGGTCAAAATTGAAAAGAAAGGGCATAGAATGTAAGAACTTCAGAATTACATGGGAGTCCTATGAAATGCTGTCTTCAGGATATCGCATGGTAGTTACAATCATTACACCCAGCATCTGTGGCTAGATGAACAGAACATGCAAAAAAATTCATATGGCATCAAAGCGGGCAAAGAAGAAAGGGGGAGTTTGTCAGTCTATACAGGGATAAGCAAGGGCAATGTAGTTTGAATATGATGACAATATACTCTCTAAATACAAGAAGTCGTCAAAAATATTCATGAAAAATTGAAATACAAAGCAAACTGAGATATCAAAATATGGAAGATGAAAAGATAGGAAAGAAGAGGGAAAGAGAAAAACAAAAAATAAAAGAAATGAATGAACAAAAGAAAGGGGCCCCAGAGTTTTATGAGCATTTCTATCAACAGAATGTTGTACTGTCTTAATACTGTTGATCAAAATGCACAAAACACTCAAACTAAAGAGAAAAGGATTTCTGTGTATGGACTGTATCTGTAGCAAGTAGCTATATATGAAACATAAGATCTGAGGACTTTAAAATACTGCTAAATCACTGTTTTGCTACTTTCCTTGCTTGCCTCCCACAACTGGAAGTTAAGGTAGAATGTATTTCTGAGGATGCTGTCAGCTTGAAAAATAACAGTATGAGGAATAGAGCAAGAACTGACCTGGAAACTTCCTTGTGGAGAATACCGCTCATTGTGTTAGAAGGTGTTATGTAAGTTGTAAAGGATCAAGGAAGAAAACAAGCTGTCGCCATTCCCATTTGTAAAACCTGTGAACTGCAACCATAACCAGCCTGGCAAGACATCACCAATGTGGCAAAACAGGAATCCTTAGCTTTGGAGCAACGAACAGCTGTCTAATTGTACTTAGAGTCAACTCATAAGATTGGTATTCATTCCCGGTTCTGTGAACCTAGCCAACTATATGTGGTCGGAAATGGCATAGTCTCTAGTGGAGAATCTTCTATGGTTATTTCTTTAAATCAGTACTTTTGACATATATCTTACTTTTATGCACAGGTAAGGACCATTCTTAACCTCTTTTTGAATAGGCTCTTTGCAGCAGTAGAGACTATTACAGAAATTCATAACTGACCACAATGCAGAGACTAACTGACCATGGATGCAAAGTTCCATTTGGTACATCTCTCAGACAACCATTATACCTAAGCATCATGACTAAACCAGGGCAGAAAGGTTATAAGAGCTCTACACCCGGATACGTTCTGTAAGAGAATACCTTATAGACATGGCAGCAAAAGCCTTCACCTGAAATCTCATCATTAAGTTTGCCTAAACAAGACCTACAAAATAGCCCCATCAGTGGACACACCAATGTGAGTGGTAGAAATTTCATAAGGCCCCACCCTGAGAAGTGCTATAGGCAATCATTAGATACTGAGAGTGTGCCTCTGTTTACTACAGGGATAAGTCTCTTGATAGATCAGCCAATTCCAAATGGTCAGTCATAGACACATACATATATGGCAAACTCTGAATGAAAGCAGTATGTATACATGTTAACATATGTATATGTTTATAAAATTTGGAGGGAACTTGGAGGAGTTGGAAGGGAGAATAAATGTGTAGAAATTGTGAACATATAGTACTAGTGTGTGAAGCTTTCAAAACCAGACTTTATATTACATATCATAAATTAATTAAATATTAACCATAATTATCAATATAAAGGCAATCATAAAAGTCCTGGGAGTTAAAATCAGTACCAAGAACACAAGCCAGTCAATTCAAATTAGACAAGAATTAAATTCAAATTAGGAATGTTTCAATACACACACACAAACACAACATGTGTATATCTTGAATTACTAGTATTGAGGAAGTGATAAATACAACCATAGTTTAAAATTCTCTCTGTGTTAGAATTACTCAGTTCAGATAAACTAAATGAATTTGTGATGTGAACTGCACAGTATTCTGTGCTGTATGCTGTAGGAAATCCTTCAGCCAGTAGCCTTTAAGTTACCAGCCCACATGGGTGTGGCCTCTTCTGCTATAAATGTCGATGTAAAGAGCATGCTTCCTCTCTCTTCCGACTTCTGGATTCAATTGCTGTTCCCCGTTTGAGCAGAGGACTGTGATCTGTGAGTCTACCTGTAAATAAACCTTCATTATACTCAATTCTCAGCTACTGGGGGATTTCTTTTTATTGTTCATCTTTAGGAAACGTGTAGAAAATTAATAACTAACTCGTAGGATGTGGGGGTGTATCTTTCAAAGATTAGCTTAATACCTAGTAGATATTAAGAGAAGTAAACTTTAAAGGGCACAAGTCAGACTAT
>NW_026067986.1:5955651-5958167 GCF_014885135.2 Alexandromys fortis | reverse complement strand
GTTTAATATTATAAATACATGACTTTACTGAAACTTTTTTTGTCTCTACCTAAAGGCACCTGTGATGGTTTGGAAATCATTCTTATTGCTTTCACCGTTGATTGGTAGATCATAAAATTGTGCACTTGAGTGAGGTAGTTAATGCTTTTACTCCCAGAAGAACTACGAAGAAAGAGGCAGCCAAATATCTATGACGTTGAGATAAGCTTAGCTGACTTACTAAGATCTAGGTCAGCAAAGGCTACATAGTGAGACTTTGTCTCATTAAACAACTAGAATTTAAAAAATTTTGTCAAGTCACACACTGTATTTCCATTATTGGGAATGCATCCTATGATGCGTTTTTGTGTTGAGTATGTGCACACATGTATATGTATTCCAGTGTGTGCATGTGGAGACCAGATGTCATCATCAGGGTTCAGGGATTTCCTATCTCTTTTGGCACAATTACCCCCCTTGTTTTCTAATGTAGGGCTTGGTTCTTTTACTGAATCAGATGTTCAACAATTGGCTGGACAATATGGCTAGGAAGAATTACGAATACTTCTTCTGTCTTATACCAGTACTGAAATCACGAGGGAATGTCACCAGGTCTGAATTTTTATGTATATGCTGTGAATCAAAGTCAAAGTCCTTGCAAATTTACCCACTGAGTCTCATCCTGAAGATTGACGCTTAAGAGAAATCCCACACTAGCTTAAAATTGAGAATAATAGAGGGTTATTTATTTTAGGGTACACTCACAAATCAATATTCTCTGCTGTAACAGAGAACAGCAACCAAATCCCACAGCCAGGAAAGAGGCCAGATGAACACTTTACATCAGCGCAAGTAGGATAAGAGGTCACACCCAAGTGGGCAGGTAACTTAAAGGCTACTGGCTGTAGGAATTCCTACAGCACCTCCCTATTTTGTTTAAATAAAAGAGTTCTAAGCTTAATACAAAATTATGTGCCATAAGAACAAATATATAAAGCAAGAAAAATGTGGTAAATGATTTAATAATTATCCTATACTAATGAGTTCGTCTTGTATAATAAATAACTTGGCCAAGGCATGAGAGGAAAGAAACTACAACTATTATCTAGTCTTTAACCCCATTGAAGATCAGAGTTGGGAAATAATATTACTTGAGAAAGCAGGAAGTGCAATCAGGCAACTTCCAAAAAAATGTACAACAAATAACAGAGACAACAGGCTACCTGGGCAATCACTCAAAGTTTCATTTGCAACATTGAAGCAACCAACTTTGGCCAAGTGTAACTGAGAGACCATTTTTAGATGCAAGAATTTTTTCAGAACTGTCTCGTTCTGTCTTGGCAAGATTGGACAGTCTTTTTCCTTATGTCTTGTTTATCTATTTCAGGATACCACGTACCTTGTCAGTGTTTGAGGCATGGGCAGTTCCTTGCCCAACAGCCAATTGAGTCAAGAAGAAAACAACTCTGAGTGGAGTGTCTTCGGTGCTCAACATTCTTCCGGGAATAGGTTGGTGCTGCCAGGAGCAATCATGCTTCACGTCAATAGAACCCTAAGTTATTCAAATGTCATATTCTACAGCTCTTTGAAGATGCAAGGCATGTGGACATGAATTCCTAGTGATTGATATGATAATGACCTACATGATCTTCCTATAATTCGATTTTCCCTCTTACATTTGAAATCAGGACAATGTCGACATTTTCAAAGTACAGAGAAATACCAATGCCATGTATCCATCTGTGAAGGTGGTGTATTTACTTCAGTTTCTATTCACTGACCTCTAAAGTGATATATATATAATAAATTTGGGTAATTAAAATATCAAATATTCTAATGAGGAAAATATTAAATACCATGCAAGATTTTATAGGTTCTTTAAATTGTGTTATAAAATACAATTAGATACTGAATAGACATTTTAAAATAAAATAAACAACCACAAAAACATTCCCAAGTTTCTGCTAAGTTCAACATAGTTGTGAAAGGAATTAAGAAATATGAAGCATAGTGAATGTAAACAAGTAGCAAGACACTAATGAGAGGAAATTGCTTCAGAGGCAGGAATATTATAGATGCTCTGGAGTAGAAGTCAGTGAAGTGTCTAAAAGTGATGAGGGGATTAATGAAGACAACTCTCAGGATAGAATTCCTAAAATATTTTCATAGCCATCATCAGTCATCAGAATGCAGTGATAAATGTGAAAAGGCAAAAAAAAAAAACTTCAGCATTATTAAAGTCAAACTGCTGAAGCAGCAGAAATAATAGGAAAAATAGAAAATATTGAGTTGAGGCTGATAATAATGGAGATATAGCCAATAGCATCATAAGACTAATCAAAATTAATATCTGGCTGGTCTTCAGACATCAAGAGATCCAGAGGATTATGAAAAGTGCTTCAAGTGGCAACGAAGATCAGGTCATTTGTAGCCACGGATATACCCTATAGTCTTCAAAATCAAGGAGCAAAAACCTTTTTCTTTAAAAAGCTACAGTAGAAAAGTCTTTGCAAAGAGAACAAATTAACAAATATCGG
>NW_026067986.1:5948178-5955052 GCF_014885135.2 Alexandromys fortis | reverse complement strand
AAAATATACAAAGAAAGCAAGAAGGTAGACACCAAAATGACAAAAATAATCCAATAAAATAATGGAGAACAGACCTAAACAGAGAACTCTCAACCAAGGTATTTCAAATGCCCAAAAGACACTAAAGGAAGTACTCAGCTTCCTTAACCATCAGAGAAATATGGACCAAATATCTGAGATACCGTCTTCTTATACTTGTCAAGAATGGCCTAAATCAAAAACACTGATGACAACTTATGTTGGAGATGATGTGGAGTAGGAATAAAACTTTCCAATTGCTGGAGGGAGTGACAACTTGTACAACCACTTTAGAAATCAGCATGAGAGTTTCTCAGAAAATGAGGACTCAATCTTCCTCAAGACACAAAAATACCACCTTTTGGTATATACCCAAATGATTCTCAATCATACCACAAGGACATGTGCTCAACGAGGTAAAGAGCAGCAATATTTATAATAGCCCAAACCTAGAAAATATTCAGATGCTCTTTCATCTGAAGAATACATAAGGAAAATTTGGTACATTTACACAATGAAGTACTACTCACCATTAAAAAAAAAAAATGACATCTTGACATTTTTAGGCAAATGGACAGAAAAAAAAATTCTGATTAGGTAACTCAGAGCCAGAAAGACAAACATGCTATGTACTCACTCATAAACAAATATTAGACATAAAGCAAAGGACAAACAGTTTGCAGTCCACAAACACAGAGAACCTAGACAACAAAAGGACCTTAGGAGAGACGTACATGGATCTACTCAGGGAGGAGAAAAAGACCAAATCTACTGGGGAAATTGTGAGCGTGGAGAGAAGCAGGAAAAGTGAGCAAGGAAGGGGAATGAGAAAATTGTAGAGCTAGTTCCGGGACAGGCACCAAAGGTACAGAGAAATCCTGTCTCGAAAAACCAAAAAGTAATAGAAAAAAGAAGAAAAAAAAAAAAAACAATAAAAAATAACTTGTCTGTAAAAATTAAGAAATGACACATAGTTCATTTTACTTTTAACCCTGGCACTTGTGACCCAAGACGGTGTCAGCAGTTACATCTTCAGCGGTTTGCAAGGCCCCAAAAACCCTGAACTACAAGTAATGCTATCTCTGACACACCTATCCCCAACTCCCCCACCCCACGCACGTATACAAATAACTGAAGTCATGTCAAATAAATCCTGTCAAAGTTACAAAGAACTAAAAATCGTGAATGAAAGATACGTGGATAAGTGACTCATGATAAGAGGATGTGAAATCTTTTTTAATTGATATTTATTGATCTCTGCATTTTTCTCTGCTCCCCTTCCTGCCTCTCCTCTCCCCCCTTCAATCCACCCCCATGCTCCCAATTTACTCTGGAGATCTTGTCTTTTTCTACTTTCGACTTCCCATGTAGATTAGATCTATGCAAGTCTCTCTTAGTGTCCTCATTGTTGTCTGAGTTCTCTGGGATTGTGGTTTGTAGGCTGGCTTTCGTTGCTTTGCGTTTAAAAATATTTTACCAGAGAGAAAGCAGGCTAGAGACTTGCTTAGGTGGGAAGCTTAAATAGTGTGTTGCTTTCTCAGAGGGCTTCTCAGATGCTTGTAGCAGCTTATAATCTTCCGTAACAACCCAAGGAATCTAACACCCTCTTCTGGCCTCTGCATGTACTAGGCAGGCATATCATACCCAAACATGGAAACAAGCAAAAGAGTTGTCTTAAACATGAAAATAAGTATTTAATATTTATTTTTAAAGGAGTAATAAAACATGAAGGTGAAAAACGTGTTTTACAAATGGTAGGAAAATATTTCAAAGCCTGTTTGGTAAGTATTAAAAATCTTACCTAAGTATTTTCAGGTGTTCTGTTAACTCACCAGTATGAGATTTTCCCAGCTTCTTTATATAGGCATTTAGTGCAATGAACTTTTCTCTTAACACTGCTTTCATTGCTTTCCATAAATTTGGGTATGTTGTATAGTCATTTTTTTTTGTATTTTAGAAAGTATTTAATTTCTTTCTTTGTTTCTCCCTTGACACATTGGTGATTCAGATGATCATTGTTTAATTTCCATGTGTTTGTGGACTTTCTGAAATTAGTGTTGCTGTTGAATTTTAATTTAAGCCATGGTGGTCAGATAAACTACATGGAGTTATTCCATTTTTTGTATATGTTGAGGTTTCCTTTGTTACCTAGTAAGTAGTCAGTTTTTGAGAAGATAGTCTATTATGTCCATTTGAGTCATAACATCTGTTAGTTCCCTTATTTCTCTGTTAATTTTCTGTCTAACAGACCTGCCCTGTGGTGAGAGTAGAGTGTTGAAGTCTCCCATTATTAGTGTGTTCACTATGTTCACACTATGTTCAATATGTTATTTAAGCTTATTTGTGTTCCTTTACATATGTGGGTGCCCTTGTATTTGGGGCATTGATGTTCAGTAGTGAGTATCTTTCTTCTTGATGGATTTTTCCTGGGACTAATAAGAAATGTCCTTCTTTGTCTTTTTTTGATTGATTTTGGTTTGAAATCTATTTTGTTAAATATTAGGATAGCTACACCAGCTTGTTTCTTAGATCCATTTAATTGGGAAAAAAAATATTCCCAACCCTTTCCTGTGAGGGGATATCTGTCTTTGAGATTAAGATGTATTTCCTGCTTGCAGCAGAAGGATGGATTCTGTTTTTGTATCCAATCTTTTAGCCTTTGTTTTTTAGAGGTGATTTGAGCCCATTGATATTAAGGGGTATTAATGACCAGTGATAGCTAGTTTATGTTATTTTAGTTTACATTGTTGGAGATGTTATCGTGTGTGTGTTTCTCTTCTTTGGGATTTTCTGCTGTGAGATCATATATTGTCTGTGTTTTGCTGAATGTAGCTGAATTACTTGGGTTGGAGTTTTCCTGCTAGTACTTTGTGTAGGGTTGGGTTTGTGACTGGATATTGGATAAATCTGGTTCTGCTGTTGAATATCTTGTTTTCTACATCAATGGTGATTGAAAACGTTACTGGGCATAGTAGTCTGGGATGGCATCTGTAATTTTTTTAATGTCTGCATAATGCTTAACCAGGATTTCTGGCTTTAGTTGTTTTTCAGTGAGAAGTCAGGTGTAATTCTGATAGATCTGCCTTTATATGATACTTGGCAGCTTTTCCTTTGCAGCTTTTAATATTCTATCTTTATTCTGTATGCTTAATATGTTGATTACCTTACCCATCAGAGAAATGCAAATCAAAACAACTCTGAGATTCTATCTCACACCTCTCAGAATGACCAAGATCAAAAACACTGATAACAGTTTATGCTGGAAAGGATGTGGGGTAAAGGAAACATTCCTCCATTGCTGGAAGGAGTGAAAACTGGTACAGCCATTTTGGAAATCGATATGGTGATTTCTCAGAAAATTAGGAAACAACCTACCTCAAGACCCAGCAATACCACACTTGGGTATATAACCAAAGGATGCTCAATCGTACCACAAAAAAACATGTGCTCAACTATGTTCATAGCAACAGTTTTTGTCATAGCCAGAACCTGGAAACAACCTAGATGCCCCTTGACCAAAGAATAGATAAGAAAAATGTAGTACATTTACACAATGGAGTACTACACAGTGAGAAAAAGTGACATCTTAAAAGTTGCAAGCAAATATATGGATCTAGAATACATTATATTGAATGCGGGGACCCAGACTCAGAAAGACAAATATAATACATAGTCAGTCATTAGTGGTTTTTAGACATAAAGCAAAGAAAAACTAGCCTACATTTCACAACCCTAGAGAACCTAGACAACAAAGAGGATCCTAAGAGCGACATACATGGATCTAATCCACATGGGAAGTAGAACCAAACAAGATCTTCTGAGTAAATTGGGAGCCTGAGGATTATGAAAGAGGGTAGAAGGGAAGGAGGGATTAAGGGACTGAAGGAGAGAAAAACAGATCAATGAAAACAATAAGAAAATCTTACATAAGAATAGAGGTTATTCAATATGTTCAGAGTTATACAATAAGGTTATAATTAGAAAAAGATTATGGGTCTCAATTTTCCTTTTTAATAGACAAATTAGAAAATGAGACAAGACCAATAAGTAGTTTTGATACATAAACATACAGTAAAAGCATCGAACAGAACAACAACCATTGCTTATCTTTTTGCACTTTGTCCTACCTTTCTTTCTGAATTTCCCAGAGAATATCAAGTCTAAATGTAAATGGTTACTGAGTAAATGATAATACATTGAGCTCAGCGAAGTCTTTGATTTGAATTTTACTAAGGTGCTGAAAGTAATGAAATTGTTTTGAATACATGGGAAAAGAGTCACACTACACAAGTCCTCATGCCTAGGATGTCTAGAGAAAGGTTTGTAGCTTCCATAAATATAATAATGAGTGTAATTTGTTTTTTCTTTGTTCTTATATTTTTTTAATTTTTATTTTTCCATTCAATTATTTACACTCCCTTCCCTCCTCCCAATCCTGTCCCTCTCCCCCACACCCCCTCCTCCCTCTTCCACCCTGCTTGAGAGAGGGCAGGGAAGCCTGCCCTGTGGGAAGTCCAAGGCCCTCCCTTCTACATCCAGGCCTAGGGAGCTGTGCATCCATATAAACTAGGGTCCCCAAAAGCCAGTACATGCTGTAAAAACAAGTCCCAGTGCCTTTATCAATGGCTTCTCAGACAGCCCCCACTGTCAGCCACATTCAGAGAGTCCGGTTTGATCACATGCTCATTCAGACCTGGTTCAGCTGGATTTGGTGAGCTCCCATTAGAACAGACACGCTGCCTCAGATGGTGGACCAAACCCTCGTGGTCCTGACTTCCTTGCTCATTGTCTCCCTCCTTCTGCCTTTCTACTGGACCTCGGGAGCTCAGCCCATTGCTCTGATGAGGGTCTCTGTCTTTATCTCCATCCGCTGCCAGACGAAGTTTCCATGGTGATATCCGAGATAATCATCAGCGTGATAGTGGGGCAAGGACAGTTCAGACAACCTCTCCTCTGCTGCCCAAGGACCTAGATGGAGACATCCCCGTGGACGCCTGGGAACCCCTCTAGAGCCAAGTCTCCTGCCAACCCTAAAATGGATCCCTAATGTAGCTATCTTCTTCCCTGCTCCTATATCCGCCCTTCCTCCATCTCCACCCTCCCACTCCCCCAAGCTCTTGCCAGTCATTGTTTTCTCCCTTCCCTCTCCCCCTCTTCCCTTCCCCCAACCTCACCCCCACCCCTGCCCCCACCCCAATGCTCACAGCTTTTGCCCTGCAATCTTATAGCCTTTGCTGGAGAGGCTGTGGAGTAAGGGGAACACCCATCCGTTGCTGGTGGGAATACAAACTTGTGCAACCACTTTGGAAATCAGTGTGGAGGCTTCTCAGGAAATTCGGGATCAACCTACTTCAGGATCCAGTAATACCACTCTTGGGAATATACCCAAGAGATGCCCAATCATACTACAAAAGCATTTGTTCAACTATGTTCATAGGAGCATTATTTGTAAGAGCCATAAACTGGAAAAAACGTAGATACCCCCTCAATGGAAGAATGGATAAAGAAAGTGTGGAATATATACACATTAGAGTTCTACTCAGCAGTAAATAACAATGACATCTTGAATTTTGCATGCAAATGGATGGAAATAGAAAACACTATCCTGAGTGAGATAACCCAGACCCAAGAAGATGAATATGGTATGTACTCACTCATTTGTGGACTCTAGCCATAAACCAAGGTCATTAAGCCTATAGTTCACAAGCCCAGAGAAGCCAGATAACAAGGTGAACCCAAAGTAAAACGTATATAGATCTTCCTGGAAATTGGAAGCAAACTAGATTTTTTACTTCTACAAGAAACATAAAAATTAAACCAAAATCATTTGAAATTGTAGTATTTGTAAAGATGTTTCAATATGTATATTAAACTATATGCCTTACATAAGATAAGCATATGTGATTTATTTTTCATTTACTTATGCTGATCCTCAATCCCTTCCTTCTATAGGCTCAGTATCTCGGCTTTCTAAAACTGTGACTTTTAATTCTTGTTTATGATATTACAATCCTACTTTAAATTTTCCCTTAATCTTTTCATGCCTTGTAAGTATAAGTAAATGTTGACACAGACATCACAATAATATCAAAAGCTTAGTCTGCAAACACTTTCTCCACTAAGTTTTAGAATAATGTTACCATGTAAGTATTTACTGTAATCTGTGTTTTCCAAATGAAAAAAAAATCACCTATATAGAGTAAAACAAACTGCCTTCAGTTAGTAACATGAAGGACTACAGATGTATAAGTCAAATAAAATGTTAATGACCAGAATCTATATTATAATTACCATTTTATAATGCCCATTCAGGATCCTTACCAAGTAGAATCTGAAATCTCCAACCTCCTCTGGTGCTATATATTCAAAGTCATGTCTTAGAAAAATACTTTAATTGAGTTTATATTATATTGGGTTAATTAACTGTGTTTTAAGAATGAGAAGGGTATTGCTTTTTGTTAGAAGGAGTAAAAATTGCTAATGGGGCTAAATAAAATATTTATGGAGTTTTTATTAAAGTGTCTCATTTAATTGTCTTCACTGCCTTAACTAATTTTGTCTCTGGGAAATTACACTGTAAATTATAGTTATTTTTGGTAGCTCTTAAGTAAAACTTTGTAATCAATGGAAATTTCATGCAGGAATAAATAAGCACGTGGTTCTCCATTTATTTCAAATGTTTCTGAAACAGGGTTCAACTTTCAGCTTCGGGATGATAACATAAAGTGAACTGGTTCTCAATCCAAATATATTCACACACATACATATAAACATATAAATATATATATATATGTGTGTGTGTGTATATATATATATATATATATCATTCAATTAGCAGAAAGAGTTCCAGTAGTAC
>NW_026067986.1:5915570-5947700 GCF_014885135.2 Alexandromys fortis | reverse complement strand
AAATTATTTTCTTTTTTCCTCATCAGTATTTATTATTTTTTTTAAAAAATGCAGTTACTTTGCCTCAGGTATTTACAATAAATAATAATTATTCTAAAATTTTATATATTTAACTAGTTTTCAATATTTTTTTATGTAGAAACATTATTATCTTTATGTATCCTAAAATTTATTAATTTAGTTTATTCTTGCCAAAACATCATTTTCACAGACACTCAGGTCAATTTATTAATAGATAGGACCTCAAGAAACTGAAAAACTTCTGTGAGGAAAAGTGCGCCTTTCTTCAAGTGAAGAGGCAGCCTACAAAATAGGAAAAGCTTTTTTTTTTCTAATTTCACTTCCAATAGGAGATTAGTATCCAAAATATATAAAGAACTCAAAAAACCTGACACTGAAAAAATAATGCAGTTAAAAATGGGGTGCACATCTAACCAGAAAATTTTCAATAGTTATCTCAAACTGAGATAACTGAGAAACACTTAAATGTTCAACGTCCTTAGAATGCCTAAGATGAGTAACACGTTCAACAACTCATGCTGATGAGAATGTAGAGTCAGTGAGGAACTCATCCATTGTTGGTGTGATTGCAACCACTACAGCGTGTTCAGCCACTATGGATATCTGTATGAATTTTCCTTAGAAGATGAAAATTGCTTAACCTCAAGATTCACCTATATCATTCTTGGGCGCCTACCCAAATGATGCTTCATTCTATAATAAGGGCACTTGCTGAGCCATGTAAATTGTTGCCCTATTTATAATAGCCAGAAATTACAAACAACCTAGTTGTTTCTCAGTGAAATAATAGATAAAGAAAATGTGATGGAGTTACACCATGGACCAGTGAAGGAAGTGCAGGACCAAGATGAATCTGTACCAGGGACTTGGCATATGTATTATATCTTTCAGAGTAGTAATTTTTTGGGGCTCCCAGATATGTGAACAAGTGGCTCTCTGATTTCTGGGTCTTCTTCTGAGTCTTTCTCTAATATTCAGAGGAAAGAAGTTGATCATAGGGAGGGGAAACTGTAATTATTACATATTGTATGCTAGTAAACTCATTCACACTAAGGTAGATTAACAGTTTTTGTAGCATTCCACTGACTAAACTCACTTAAAGTTGTCTAGTATATTTATTTATACTGATGAATTATATTTGGAATAGTTCCATGTTCTATTTAGTCTTAAACAAATAACCCTATTATAATTGCTTTTACTTCATTTTGGTAAAAATATATATTAATGTTTAATATCAACCAATTGTTACAATTATATACATATCGACTTTTATTATTTTCTGGTAAGAACTTTGCAATGTGATGGCACATTATTCCTTGGGGCACTCATTTTAGGAAGCTACCTTTTAGTATTTTGAAAAGGCTAAAACGCTATAATGTTAGCTAACTGTTCCCTGGGCTGGATCTATCTGTCACTTAATCACATAAACGAGTAAGTCTTCTGATGAATTCAATCCCCAAACTCCTGCCACTCTGACCATGGCAGCTGGGAAAGAAAAAAAGATTTTCAGGTATGCCTTATCAAATTGTACATTTTTTAAGCAATAAAATGGATTGTGCAGTACAGTGATCTACAAAATAACTGCATATATTTGATATGCCACATCCGAGAGTCATTAATGGGAATTTGTACTCATTTTTGTTATGAAAACTGCATATGACTGAACACAAATAATGAAATATGTTTTTACAATTTGCTATTGGCAGAAAATTGATAGCTATGTACTTATAACATCTCAACAAATTCCATTTCATATTGTTTTCTGATGATGCTTGTAGTGGTGCAATTAAAAACTAATTAGTTATTAACCTCAGATTGCTTACCAACAGACGACTAGCTTATACCAAATAGGAAAAAAAAAAACCATGAACTTCAACAGACAGCGCTGATATTCATAGCAGAGGTACCCAACTTTACCCTCACCTGTATACTACATGTATCCACCCTGTATTTGAAAAGCATCCTCATTTATTACTTTCTTTTTTTCTGAAAACTACAATATCTCAATAAAATTGTTATTCTGTTAAATCTGTGCTCTAGTATCATGATCACAAACAATTGTCTCTCTAATATCTGTTATTCCTTGTGTAGGGAGAGATTTATTTTTGTTTGTGTGTGTCTGTGTGTGTATGTGTGTATGTATGTATGTATGTATATATGTGTATATATATTGCATGTTTAAATGTTTAAATATTGTGCTTTCAATTCTTTAAAAAAAGGTAGATAATATTTCTCTACGAAGATGAATGTTTTGGATTCTTATTTCCATACAAGCCTGAAGAACAAGTTCAGGGACCATAACCAGTACTTTAGTACAGCATGATCACCCCTTCACTTCCCTTCCCTTCTCAACCTCTAGTCTTCTTCCAGGACATTCTCTCCCACACATATCTCGAGGCTCCAATAAGACCACTAACCACATCGCTGTACAACCAGATCAGGAAAATCCTGTATGAGTTTTGGCTTGGTGAATCTGTTGAACTTTTACCTTTGAACACACTTGTGATCCTCTATCATTATCCTCAAACTCCAGGTTTAGAACAAGACCTACGTTATACACTCCATCCTAGCCACCTGTGTACACCACCTGCCTTTATAACTGATCCATATTCATCTCTTACACTCAACCAGGGTTATACATCCTCCCCTGTGTTTTTCCTAACACGCTGCATCGATATCAGAAACAGACATAACAAAAGAAGTCCACATACCCACATTTTATTATTGAAATTACAATAATATGAAAGATTAGGGAGTATATCTCCTCTTCCAAAATTCATCTGTCCAACAGTGATTTCCCCAATAAGAATTGACTAAAAACTAGGAGGCACAGAACTAAAAACAAAAATAAAGCAAAATCAGCCAAACTTATCAAATAATTAAAGTATTTAAGGTCTACACAAAGAAACAACTCAATGAAATTGAGGAAAATAACAATAATTGTCTAAATGACGCCTATGAAAACACAAAAAATCTAGTTGAAAAAAATGATAAATACACTATAGAATTTGATAATAAAATTAAAGGAGAAATAAAAACTTTGGGAAGGATCCAAACTTAAACAAAGATGGAATTTGAAAACCCAGGATTTCAAGTCTAACAGGTATAAAAAAATAAGCAGAAGAACAATTATCATAACTCACAAATAAAGCAGAGGACCTAGCTATAAGAAGCAAAGGATATTTTAAAAATTAAAGTCACATGAAAGAAACAGTAAATGTGATTCACCATGAAAAGAGGAAAACTCAAGCTATAAAAATGGAAAAGCAAGAATCACAAGTTAGTGGCTTATACATTTATAGTTTAAATAAAAATTTCCCATCTGAGCTGACAATGCTATCCCCAGAAGCCATAAGCTAACAAAACCCAACATCAGGTCTGAGAATTTTCATTTTTAGTTGCTGGGCAGTTTTGTCCAAGAGACCACCAAGCTTAGTTCTGTTGTATTTTCCTAGTGATTGAAGCTAAATCCTTATTTCTTTAGGTACCATTCATTTCAAACCCAGAATCCACAGGCCTTTTGTCACTGAATTCTTTGGAAAGCAGTTTGATTCCTAGTGACTTGGCTTAAAACTATGATAACACAGATCTGAACAGGTAAAATTCCAGAGATGTTTCAGACATAGAACAAATGGCCCCACTTAATACTCTTTACTGAGTTTCCATTTTGATCCTTACAACTATATATCTGGTCTGAGCAAAGCTGGAAAATTATTTCCACCAGCATGAGCTCTGAAAACAGATAAACTATAGTTTATCTGTTTTCGAATTAGAAGGTGGCATTTTGTAGTGAAGACTCTCTGAATTCTTTCAAGGATTCTCTGGTTCATATCACTTCACTGGAATCCTATCGCAGAAACTCCACAATTCCGTACTTCTTGTATCTCTGTCTGTTTTCCATTTTATTTCATGGGGATTGCTGAGCATTTTAAAGAATATGTTCTGTGACTTTTAATTATCGAAATCCCTTCATGCTCAAAGCCAAGATGACTGGACAAATTTCCACTTCTGCTCCCATGTTTCATAAATTATGATGCAATCCTTAATCTCATCCAATGTCCACTAATTGTTATATTAGGCAACTCTCTATTTTTTTTTTGTATTTTTTTATGTTTTTTTTTTTTTTTTTTTTTTTATTATTTGTTCTTATTTTTTTTTTTTTTTTTAAAATTGTATTTTTAATCTATTTTTTATTTTTTTTTTATTTTATTTTTTTTATTAAACTAATTATTATGAAGTCATTTCTCAATTTAAGCCATTAATCCTTTAAATAATTAAGAGTTCATTAGTGAAATCTACTATTTTTTGTTTTACCTTGCTGTTGTGTGTGTGCTTGTACTATATGCATTTAGTAAGACTAGCAGTGTTTATCATGGAAATGCTATTCAAAATGACTCTGAGTCTGAATACCTAAAATCAAAAATATCAATGATAGCTTATGCTGGAGAGGCTATTGAGTTAGGAAAACACTCCTCCATTGCTAATGTGAATGCAAACTTGTACAATCACTCAGGAAATCAGTATGTCAGTTTCTCAGAAAATTGGTAATCAACCTTTCTTAGGTCCTAGCAATACCACTGTTGGGCAAGAAGTTGACAGGAAGTGGTAAGGAGGAACCTTGTGTAGCAAGGGTTTTTAAGTGGGGGCAAAGGATGACTTTGGGTTGTTTGGAGATTGCCAGCAAAGGAAGAAGTTTGGCTACTTGCTATTCAGCCTCCTCGAGGGAGCAGAATTCTACTTCAAACATTAAATTTTGTGTTCTTTAGATTTACGTAAAGTTTCCCTTCGTAGCTTTGAAAGATCAGTTGCCTGAGGGAAGAGAATCCACTCAGGCTGTGTCCCTTGCAGACAAAGCCATTGCTTAAGGGATAGCTACTGTAGATAATAAAAGGCATATAATCACACTCCATAAGGATATTATCCACAGAATTCATGGGTAGACAACTCGTCCATAAGGAGAATGTCCACAAAGTCCGGAGCTACAATCCCTGTATAATGAGGCAGTCCACAGAAAGCATTAGCATTTGCAGCAGACACCACACACAGACACTGGAAGAGAAACTAATGCAGAACTTGACAATCTCTACACAAAGAGACTGTCCACACAGTCCATGGCTGGACAATCTCTGCATAATAAGGCTTTCCATAGAGTCTAGAAACTTTCTCATCAGACACGGAACATAAATAAGGGGGTTGTATAAGTAAGATTCCTTACTTCTAATTCCTCTTCCTCCTCCTCCTTCTTCTCCTTCACCAAAACAGGTGACAGCCAGTCCAGAAGCCCTGTAGGGCAGAAAATGAAAACAAATGCATCATGCTTATTTTGTGTAAATTAAAGTCTATTCACGAATTGGGAAACAATGCCTGGTACTGGTCATGTCACCTAATTCTTGGGGTAGTGAGGTCTTGGACCTTAGAAGAATGATTAACACAATCTCTTTACTATATAAACATAATGCCTCATGGCATTTCAAATATTGTCTTTATACTCACAGATAAGGGTAGCTACTAGATCTCAACAAATATGCTTTTCTTACAGTACTTAAAGTTTTGTAGAGAAAGTCATAACTGGATACATTGCAGAAATCTATAAACAGTGAGGAGCCGAGAACAGATATATAATCCGCATGACACATTAAATTTATGGATCACAGAACATGAAGGAAGTGTAAGGATGAAGGATTGTTAGTGCCAGAATAGTAGGATGTCTACTCTGAAACAGTCTCTTGTAGAAGTGGATGCATAAACAAGACCACAATATCAATATCAATAAATATGTTAATAAGGAATGAGGAAAATTTCAACAGATCCCATTCTCTGGAAACAGAACTGCAAGCAACCATTTTCTGCTGGGAGAAGGATAATTAAAATGCTACGAAAAGAGCCTCCTACTCAGTTATACAATGCACAGTGGTCAGCTGTGAAACCATAGACATCCAAACAACAAAAAGTTAACTCATAGCTCACGGTCACTAAAACCTTTTCTTGCCTTTCAATTAGAACAGATTTAAGAGAATTATGACTTGACAAAGTGTGTGTTTATTGTTAATTTCCACACCATAATTATGGTAATGACATGTTAATGATTGAAACTGCTTTAGTTCATTATAAGATGTCAGCAATTAGAAAAACATTAAAACTTGTCTAAGAGAAGTTTGACATTATCAGTGAGTTCTTGGAGTTGACCTGCTTAATAAGACAAATTTAGATTTTGATATAGCTGAAAACGCTAAAGAAACACCCTAGACCAATTCAAAAGGACATTCCCATCCATGGTGATCCTTCCTCTTTTAATTAGGAGATACTATAGCTGTAGAATTATAAGTAGCATGAAGCATCATCTGCTTGCTTATCATTATTTAATTGCTGATGAACTCTCTTGACAGAAATTTGGCCCAGAGACACAGCTCAGAGGTATCCTTTTCTTTAACCCTTTTCTTACAGGGATTGGCAGTCAGAGATGGGTAAGATCTTTTTGACCCTAGGCATCTAAGTCAAGGGCATGCACGATTAGAATGCTTGTACTGAAGATGGGTATGTCTGGAAAAGAGGAAAATAACCCCCAAGGCAGTCACAATCATCTGTCCTGTGGCAGAAACACAGTTTTTATTAAATGTAATAAAAAGGAAGGAATTGTCAGGGCACAGACAGATGTGAGCCCCATTCCACCTTGTCTAGATGTCAGAGAGTTTGAGCTTATTTTTGCTCTATAACAGGTGTGACTCCAAACAAGAGATTCTAGCCTAAGGTGTGGCTAATCAGTATTTTGAGTGTTGAAGAAGATCTGCTCCACCTGGACCAAAAGTTGGAGAATTTAAATCTATATGTATATAAGCATGGGGAAGAACAAACAAGGCCGAGATATAGGAGAAATGAGACTAAACAGGATAATGTCCATCCTGATACTGTATTATTTTTAGTCTCTTATTATATCTCTGTTCCTTTGGTTTAATCATTCTAATCCTCACACTCTTACCCCCTGGGCTGCATGAGTTTTGTCAAAGCTGGTTTTCAACATATGGGCAGCAGTGTGGGGTTTACAGTTGTCAGCCCAACCTGGTGCTTCTGACAAAAACTGAAGTCACACAATGTGTTACATTAGGGGAAAGTTTATGCTTTTATTTCCACAGGAAATGAGGAGCTGTGGATTCATTCCAGGTTGATACTGATCAGGTTTGATAGGGGAAAAAAGCCCCTTAAAAATCCTTGTTATACATATAAAAAGAAACCTAGAAAAACTAAGCAATATGTAAAGTATATTTTAACTAGGTAAATATAAAAAATTCAGAATTCACTAACTTGTGTAAAATACAGTCTATACTTATATTAGTACAGATATATACATTACCTTTAAAAGTGTATATGTTTTCAGAACAAGGGAAACACCAATAAAAATCAATATCTCAGGTTTTCCAGCATCTCAGAATACTGCATCTGAAACAGCTTCAAGACTGATGACTGAGATGGTCCACCATCACATACTGCTCCATTTGCAACTTATTATCCTGATTTCCTCAAGTTTCCCCCAAAGATATTAGTGCTAACCCACAACAGAAAGTATTCCAGAGAATGATGCTCACATTCCCGTAACATGGGTTAGGTTTTATTTAGTCAATGGATTATAAGTGTTTATACGTGTTTGACAGGGTTGTTTACTGTTGTTATTATTAACAGTCAGAAAAAAAACTAAACAAGATTTAAATTCAAATATGTCTTTCTGTTGACTGTGGGGATTCTGTCCTGCCCAGTTCCCACAGCTATTAAGTCTCAAGGAAATCACACAGAGGTCAGGCTTCTTATTAACTCTTATAACTTATATTAGCCCATTATTCTTTTCTATGTTAACCATGTGGCTCAGTACCTTATTCAGCGTGGCAGTCACATCTTGCTTCTTCTGTGGCTGGGTCACAACTGCAGAATAATCTTGCTTCTTCACAGAATTCTCCTGTTCTCATCACACTGCCTCTACTTCCTGCCTGGTTGTCCCACCTATACTTCCTGCCTGGCTACTTGCCAATCAGTGTTTATTTAAAATATAATTGACATAATACAGACCATTGTCCCACAACACCATTCTAAAGAAAAAAAAGGGGGGATAGGATATAGAGATGATAGAAAGAATGAGTAGGTTATTCAATCTACTTTAGTCCAAAAACAAGTCTCAATTTCAAAATATTTTACATTGGTTTATTTATACAAATTTTAGGTTATTTTTTGGTATACTATGTTTATGTTTTTATTCTTTTTGATGTATTGTGCTTATGCAACTCATTAAAAATATAATGTGTAGGTAAGAAATATAGCTTAATAGTCATCAATAGTAATCAAACTTGTAATCATATTAGTTATGTTTTCAAGTTTATAAAGATATATTTAGATAAGTCGGTGTTCATCAAACACTTCAAATACTTATTGAATATGGCATTTAATATATTTAATGACTTAATGCTTTTCATGACAGTGAGACACATCTGTTCTTGACAGCATCAATTTACTTCAAAAGCAGATGATGGGTATCAAGGAACTGCTGTAAGGAATTTGCTTTCTTTATGGCAATAACCATTTGGCCAAGAAACTGTTCTTTTGTCAATAGATGACAGTATACTGTCCAAACTGGACCAGTAAGATGTAAAACAAAAGTGATTTTTTATTTAATATTAAATCTTTGTGTGGTTATGTGGGAATTGGTTTGTGGGAAAGAAAGTGTGCCTACAAGTAATGTTAAAATAAAAATGTAGGATACACTCAACCAATTAGGTTGGGTCTCTTCATAAGGAAATAGAAATAAGAAATTAAGAAATACATTTCACTGAAACTACAAAGGAAAACTGGATAATGAATGCACAAAAAAAGAGGCAGAATGAGGACAGAGTTTAAAAAGAGTCATCTGAACACCACCAACACTTTGGAAGAGGGGTTAAATGCAAATTGAGGTCAAAGGTCTTATGAAAAATCAAATATGCGGGCACTTTACCTTGGAATTCTGCATTCTAAAAATGGAGGAAGATCAATGTCTTCATTTAAGCAAATCAGGACATGGTGTTTCTGATGGCAACTTGCATAGGCTAATGCATAAGTCTATTTGATCTTCATGATCAAAGTCTAATCATCAAAAATTTTCAATTTATGGTCATAGAATTACACTTATTGGATAAATCTAACTTCTACTTAAGAAATGATGTTACAGGCCTTCCTTTCCAGCACTTAGGACATTAAGGTAGGGATATCAAGAGTGCAAGGTTGTTCTTTGCTATATAGTAAGTAGAAGCTGAACCTGTTGTCCATGAACACTACTTCAATCCTGAAATATTAAAATAATAAAATAAAATTTAAGTGAAAGAATAAATATTAAAACTTCCTATAAATACTATGCACTATGACTGAGTGCGCCAGTGTAGCTTCACATTGGTATTAAAGGGGAAAAAAAGTGCATTGTTAAGTAAATATTGAAGCAGGGAGAGGTATGATCAAAAGGGATACAGAGCTAGAATCGATTACAATCATAGACAATCAAGTAATGTTGACAGTGAGAGAAACAATCTTCCCAAACAGAGAGCACACCAATAGATTATGCAATATCAAATTATCAGCCCTGAAAGCACATTTATGCAAGTACTGTTAGGATTGTGCAGTGTGGGTGTAATTAGGAATATATATTAATAGGTAATAGGTAATTATATCCTGTTATCTGTATTTGACATCATAAGAATTAAAACAAATCAATATTCTTATGGAAAATACTTTGTCAAGACAAAAATTATATTCTTTAAGTTTTATAAATATTGATAAATCTTACTAATTCCTTACAAAAAGTTTACCTTGCGTTAGAAAGCTATTAAAATTATCATATTATGTTGAACCATATTTTCCATGTAAATCAAACTCACACAGGAAACAATTTTCATAAAACATTCATCCCATATAAAAGATTTAAATAGTACTTTGATTAATTCAGACCAAATTGTGCCATGTTTCTGGACCACTTCAAGGCTGTGGTGATCCCATTGGACTCAGAACTTGCTGATGTACTAACCCTGAATTTCTGGTCTCATTATAAATATGTTAGTTAAATTTCCTACTCTGAATTCCCAACCTATTTCCAATTAGAAACCACATTTTTTTTTCACTTCTTCCAATTCTGTAACTAGCAACTAGAGCTGGCATAATTTTTCTGTATATATTTCCCTTGGAATTTTGTTTACATGTGATTTGACATTTGAATGTATTGCTTCTTTATAGTTAAGGCATGTCACTTTCTAACAAATTGAGGCAACGGGCACGACTGGACCTTTCAGAAAGTGTAAAATATGGCATGTTGCTTATATTCTTTAATTTTGTAATCATAATTCATCATAAAGGAAGAAAACTCAAGGGTAACTTCCAGGGCATTTTAGGGTTCAAGGAGCAATTTCCCGACATGAAAGCAGATGTTTATGCTAATGAAAACTGAGTTAGGAATTGCCACAATTTCCTATTCTGTTTTATTTTTTCACTTTTAATCTTTACAGCTGGCTATGTGGAGGGAGCAGCAGATGGATGAATATATATTTAGACAGTCTTTAAGATCATCTCATGAAAGTTTTGTTCCCTAAACACAACTTTAATATTTTCTAGAAATTTCAGTTATAACATTATTTCATTTTTCTAAAATGCTTTAGATTAAATGAACAGTATAACAGATATTGAAGTTTTTTAGTAGTAAACTGAATACTAATGATATATCTTTATAACCACAGAATAATATATCTCTCAATACTGACCAGAAAATATTTTATTTGCTGTAGGGATTAACACAGAACCCTTAACTGGCCAATGTATTGATAATAAAAGTACAAAATGCTTATCCCCAAATAGAACAAATCAAACCCCTTCCTCCCTTGTAAGGTTCTGAGATTATTGCAGAAGAAGAGAGAGAGAAATGTAAGAGTCTGAAATTGTATAGGACTTCAATAAAACAGTGACTCAGGTACACTACACATAAAAATTCACAGCCCTTGTAACATGGATAAGAATTAACTGAAGCCATTCTAGACTGCATTCCAGCAAGGAATGGAGTGGGCATAAAATCTTGACCTTTGCCATAGAGCTATTGGTAATGGTTAGCTATAAAAGGGAAAACCATTTTTCTTTAATACTGTATCCTATGGTAAAAATGACTATGTTCCAGTGAAAGGCTAAACATCCAATGATATTTGGGCAGCACAGATTGATCTTGAAGAAGAAAAATAGCCAAAAATGGTTAAATAGGGAAATATTCATATCTAAAAAAAACTTGAGGGAGAAGGGGTGAATATAATTTTAAAAAAACTAATACTAGATATAATAAGTTGTACATTATGAATATATATAATATATATGAATGAAATTTCTATTGTAAATTATTATTTCATAATTTATTTTTCCAGTTCTGAAAGAAGAGTATTCTTTTTCAGGGCTGTGGAAAAGTCTCACTCAGTAAAGCCCATGCTATTCAATCATGAGGATCTGGACTATTGATAGCCAGCTCCTAAGTTGGATTTGCTTTGGTGGTGAAGATCTACAACCCTAGCACTAGATGGGTAGGAACAAGTGGATCTCTAGAAATCACTGGTTAGGCAGGCTAAAAAATTTGGTAGCTCCAGGTCAATTAGAGATTGATTAAAAGGCCCTTGACATTAACTCTGTCATCCAGAATGACAAATGCATGCACATGTTCCACCCCAAAGACATGTGTACACACACACACACATGTTGTATAGAAACATACATACTCTATAATAATAATACATACGAAATTTTGAAAATATGAAATTAGAGGAACATATTACAAGAATTTAAATGCTGATAAGTAACAACCTTGGTATAAAGACTGATGAGAGCCAAAGTTTTCTTGTCATTTTGGAAATGTGAGTGATTGCAAGAGAAATTTTATCATGTCCTTAGAGACACGAACTTAAGATGATTGGATGATTGGTTCATTAATGCAATAAATATTATTTAAATGTATACCAAAATATTCATGTAGGTTTGATAACTAATTAATTTAACTTTCATTCTTTTGGGTGCGGAAGATAGGAAATAACAGACTAGAAATAAGTTCAGGTACTTATAAGAACAATATAATAAAAAGATGACAGTGGAAGGAATATCATTTGGTTGATATGGTCAGAGATATTTTCTTTGAAAAGCTGCAGCCTGGACAGAAATATGTAAAAAGCAGGATAGTAACCATGGCAGAGCACGTGGAGAAATTACCTCTGAAGTGATGAGACTACATGTGGAAAGGATCTTTGCTGATGGATGGCTATGTGTACAGCTTTGAAGAGAGCCCTGGGCCCACATGAGGTTAAAGAAGGCATGAGAAAGGTGAGCTTGGCTGATATCCAAATCAGGAAAAAGTGTCATATGAATCATGTGAAGGACTGAGTTTGCTCAGGGTTATATTAACCACAAAAGTAAAGAAAAAAATTTAAACACTTAGGAGTCTGTGACAAAATACAAATTTACAATATTTAGAAGGTGTTGTGGAATATGACTTTAACTATGTAAAGATGTGTTGCATTTGTTCATGCTGCATCTTGAACTATATAAGATATGTTGTATTTGTTTTACCTTGCATGACTAAGGTACCTGATTGGTCTAATAAAAGGCTGAGCAGCCAATAGCTAGGCAGCACAGGGATAGACGGGGCTGGCAAGCAGAGAGAATAAGTAGTAGGCATACAGGCTGAAGAGAGGATGAGGGAGGAAGAGAGAAATATGCCAGGGACCTACCATTCAGACACAGAGGAAGCAGAAAAGCAGGGCATACAGAATGAGAGAAAGGTAAAAAGCCCTGAGGCTACAGATAGATGAAGAGAAACAGGAGAATTTAACTTTAAAAAAATGCTAGCTAGAAACAAGCCTAAACTAAGGCTCAGTGTTCATAACTAATACTAAGTCTCCATGTCATTATTTGGGTGATATTGGTACGATAAAACCAGCTACAGAAAAGAGTATGAAACAAAAGGATGTAGTAGATGAGTATTGAAGATAATTTCAAAGTTGAAAATTCAGAAGTTCTTGTGAACCAATACAAAGATCACTCTATTAATTTTTTGTACAACTAAAAGAATGAAATTAAAATAAAAATTGAATCAGAATACATTTGATTGACTAGTGTTTTTCCTTAAATTCATGTCTACAACCAAGTTCAGAATATAAAAATGTTTGGAACGAAAGACTCTGTATTAGTTTTTGCCAATTTGATACAAATATAAGCTAGACCCAAAAAGAGGATCATGGGAGAGGACCATGGGATTTACTCACTCATAATTGGTTTCTAGCCATAAATATAGGTCATTGAGTCTATAATTTGTGATCCTAAAGAAGCTAAATAAGAAGGTTAACCTAAAGAAAAACATATAGTTATTATCCCTGCTATGGGAAATAGACAAGATTGCTGGGCATATTTCTAAAGAAGAAACTTCTATATAAAAATTTGCATCATCAGATTATCCAGTGCACAAGTTGGTGGAATATATATTCTTCGTTAATGACTAACATGAAATGATCTTATCCACTCTCGGCAATGCTACCCCTGAGCAGGTTATCCCTGGGTTGTATAAGAACAATTTGAACAGCCATAGAGCTAGCCAGTAAAGCCATCAGTTCCTGCCTCCAGGTTCTTACCATGACTGAGTTCTTACATTAGCTCCCCCAAGTGACAGACTGTAAAGCATAAGATAAAATAAACCGTTTCTTCTCCCAAAGTGTGGTGGTTAGTTTTGAATCACAACAAGAAAACAAAACAAAACAAACAAACAACAACAAAAAAAAAAAAAAACCAGAAGAGTGTTGCGGGAGGTTCTTCCGCCCCTCCAACCAATAGCTGCTGTGATACCAGCCTATTGGGGCGTGGTCTCTCTCCCTTTAAAAGGCAGCTATTGGTTGGAGGGGCAGAAGGACCTCCCTCAACAGAAGAGTACCTTACAGAGACTTCAGAAAAAGATGGATAAGAGATGTTATTGCATTAAGAAGGGTAATAAGTCTAATGATAGGGGAATTAAAAGAGACAGCATAGGAAAAAGATACTTAGAAGAGCAGGTAGTGTAAAGAAAGAGGTAAAGAAAGCCAGGAAAGAAGAAAAACTGTGCACGCCTAGCCCTTGTGAAGCTCGGGTTCCACTTCAGCTCTGGGGTTGTAATATGGGGAAGATAACTAGTTATTAACAAAAGATACCCGAAAGGCAATGAAGGCATAGTTCATGTGGCTGCTGAGATAGAAAAAGATGTTGTTTGAATCCCTGACTTGTGAATTTTAATGGGGTGATCCTAAAAAAAGAATAGATACAGATGAAGAAAAGAAAATAGGAGCTTACCCAAACTCAATTACTAAAATTTTGAAATGAATTGCATGTTTTACATCAAACTAGTAGCGATTGGAGATGGAGTTCTATGGTTCAAAGTAAACGTAGGTTAAATTTAATTATTTGTCAATCACTTGTGAATAATTGTTTTTGCAAGTTGCCAGTGAAGTAAAACACCAACTGAATGAGTATAATTGTGTACAAAATGGACAGAAGTATTGATCAGTGGAATAGTCTGACATTTAAAATTTAAAGATCAGATGAACCCCATAAGCCACGCAGAGAGGAAAACAAGCCAACTGAAGAAGGTTCAGGCAGAAGCCTCTTGCCATTGTCAACAAGTTTGGATGTATGATGGGAATTACACATTGATTTTTTTTTTTTTTGAACTGGAGATCGCTGTTGACCTTTGTGCCAGCTATGTTCATGGAGCGTGGGCAGGCCACATTTTCATTGATTTGGATTCCAAAGAAAATGATGAACCGTTATTTAAGTTTGAGTTTCAAAGTTTGACAACCTTGAGAGTTTATAGGAAAGTGGTAACAGAAGTTACAGAAATTCTTTAGAGGGATACAGGCTTGAATCTTTATTTTTAGGATCACAGACATTAAAAAAAAGTAGACACCTGCTTTCTAATTTATATTGACTTGAAAGTTTACACTGCAACATCACTTGTATTTTGTTCATTCTTATGAATAAAAAATGGAAATGGGGGAGATGAGTGGGGGGAAGGGAAATGGGTGGTGGGGAGGAGGTGGAAATTTTTTTCAATAATAAAAAAATGGAAATAGATGCTGGTAATTGCATGCTGACTGTATTGAAGTTAAAATCAACAAAACCTATCAGAAGATAAATAATAAAAAAAATCAGCTAATAAATAAAAGAGATATGTTCTTATGACAGCTATTTTCTCTCCATTTTAATCAACCCATAGAATTTCAAACATTCTTTAGAGTAGGGTAACTACGGGTCAAACACAAATATTCTCAATTATAACAACCTTTGCCTTATTTTAAACATTTATTAAAATCATTTTTCTTTTCTTGAATATGTCTATTTATGCATTTGCATAGGAAGACCCAAGAGTTATATGAGAATTGTTCCCCCATCACCTTTCTGCCCTATACACTAAGTTATTGTCTTTCAATAAAACCCAGAACTCATATGCAAGATGTGAATGGTTTGATACCAAGTATGTGCCAGGTATAGTCTAAGGCCACCTTCTCAAGCACAAGGTGTCTACTCCCTTGTGCTGAGACTAAACCCTTGTCTTCTTTTCAATTTATAAAATATAGTGAATGTTGTCGTTACTTAGATTTATGACAATTAAAAGCAAAAAAATCCTATGTTCTTTTTTTGTGTTAAGAAGTAAATGTCTTTTTAAAATGTCTTTTATTATAAAAGTAAAAAAATATGATGCATCGGGAGCTTACAGATTAGTACTATGTAAAACAAAATGCTCTTGAGAAACATGTTATTGCTAGTTTTATTTGATTAATTTTCTGTGTACCTTATATACATGTTTATTAGCTTTTCATGTTTTATTTTCTTTCATTTATATTCAAATCACCTAAAGTCATATTTGTTTGGAAATTAAATTGCAGGTTTCCTAAGAAGATAATTTTGTTGGCTTATAGCACTTACTAGTAAAAAGCTGTATAGTAGTATCTTAATTATAGAGGGACTTTAAAAATAGGCAAGGCACAAAAAATATAATAATGTAAATACTATTCTCAGGAAATTTAGTCCAGAATTAGAAGAAATTTTATTGAATGAATAAATAAAAGACAAGCGATAGAGAGATGACTTTTTTTTTCATAAGCAGGAAAACTAAAGGAGAAAATGGACCTGCACAACTGTGGTTTAGGTAAAATATAAACCATTATTACAGTAAGAACAGTGATTTACGTTAGGGAAAACAAGACTCTAGTATCGAGATTCTTTAATAACTTTTTCCCTGAAGAAATCATGCCCTTCTTGCATAGTTAAATTAAAATTAATTGACATCATGCATCCAATGGACTTAATAGATAGCTACAGAAAATTTTACCCAACATCAAAGAGCACATGTTCTATGAGCAGCATATAGGCAATTCTATAAAGAGATCACATCCTCAGATGTAAAAGAAATATTTACTATTTCAAAAATATTGATAAATTTCAACCTATCCTATATGAGCATAATACTATAAAATCCAAAGTGGGACAGTCAAAAATTCTACTAGATATGCAAGATCATACAGATTAAATAACCCACTGTAGAATAATGAATAGGTCAAAAATAAAAATCCATGAGAAATAAAATGATCCTGAGAACGTCCTTTGCCTTACAGAAGGTTTTCAATTGCATGCAGTTCCATTTATCAATTGTTGATCATCGAGTCTGTGCTACTGGTGTTCTATTGACGGAGTTATCTCCTGTGCCGATTTTCAAGGATGTTCCCCACTTACCCTTCTATCAGATTCAGTGTAACTGGATTTATGCTGAGGTCTTTGATGCATTTGCAGTTGAGTTTTGTGTAGCAAAACTATGGATCTATTTGCATTCTTCTACATGCAGACATCAAAGTTATGCCAGCACCATTTGATGTATTTGCTTCCTTTTTCCATTGTATAGATTTGGCTTCTTTGTTGAGAGTCAAGTGTCTGTAGATGTGTGGATTTATTGCTGGGTACTTTTATTCTATTTCATTTATCCATTTATCTTTTTTTTATGCCCATACCATGCTGTTTTTATTACTATAGCTGTGTAGTAGAGCTCAAGATCAGGGAGGCTTATACCTTTATCATTTTTTTTTTTGTAGAGAATAGTTTTACGTGTCCGGGGATTTTTTTTTTAATGAAATTGAGTATTGTCATATCAAGGTGTGTAAAGAATTGTATTGAAATTTTGTTTGTTTTTGTTTTTTTTTTTTTGCTTTTTTATTTATGTTTTAATAAAGAAAGCTTGCGTGAATTTCAGAAGGACAAAGCTAAGCCACTAAAGAGCAGGCAGTGATGGCACACACTTTTAATTTCAGGATTTGGGAGACAGAGGAAGACAAATCTCTGTGAGTTCAAGGCCAACCTGGGCTACACAAGATCAATGTAGAAACAAAATCAGGTGGTGGTGCCCTACACATTTAATCCTAGTACTAGGTAGTCATACACATTTAATGCCAGCATTAGAGGGAATATAAAATCTAAGGAGAGAGGCTCACTGTGCTCAGTATTCCTAATCTGTTTAGTCTGCCTAGTCTACTTAGTCTGCTTACTTTGTAGTTGCCCAGCCTTGGTAGCGGCAAGACTTCGCTAGTGGCTTGGCTGTTTTGCTTTTCTGTTTTCTGTTTTCAGGTTGAACCCCAATATCTGTCTCTGGATTTTTAGTTTTCATGCTGTAGAAGTTTTTATGGGGATTGCATTGGATCTATTCATTCCTTTTAGTAAGAGGACCATTTTTAATATCCTACTGACCCATAAGCATGGGAGATTTGTCCATTTTTTTGATATCTCCAAGTTTTTTCTTCAAAGAGTTGAAGTGCATGTCATACAGGTCTTTCACTCACCTACTTAGAGCTACCATAAGGTATCTTACATTATCTGTGGCTTTTGTGGAGAGTGTTGTTTCCCCATTCTTTTTCTCAGTGATTTTATCATTTGAATGTAAGAGTGTTACTGATTTTTTTCTATTAATCTTGTATGCAGATACCCAAGTAAAGGTGTTTATCAGCTGTAGGGGTTTCCTGGCAGAACTCTTGGGATTACTTCTGTATATAATTATGATATCTGTAAAGAGTAATATTTTAACTTCTTTTCCAAGATTATCCCCTTGATCTTTTGTTGTTTTATTGTTCTAGTGAGAACATCAAGTACAATGTTGAATACATATGGTGAGAGTGGATAGCCTTGTTTGTTCCTGATTTTAGTGGTATTGATTTGATTTTCTCTCCATTTTATTTGATATTGGCTGTCAGCTCGTTGTATAACATTTTTATTAAATTTGGGAGTGTTCCTTTTATCCCTGATTAAAATTGCATCCTACAGAAAGGAAAAAAAAACATCTTCACCAATCCCATATCTGACAGAAAGCTGATCTCCATAATATATATTTTTAAAAACCCAAGAAACTAGACATCAACAAACCAAATAATCCAATTAAAAATGGGGCATTAACATAAACAGAGAACTCTCCACAGAAGGATCTCAAATGGCAGAGCAACCCTTGAAGAAATATTCAACATCCTTAGATATGAGCAAAATTCATATCCAGATAACTCTGAGAGTCCATCTCATACCTGTCAGAATGGCTAAGATCAAAACCAATATGACAGCTTATGGTAGAGATAGTGTGGAGTAAGGAGAACAAACATTCCTTCATTACTGATGGGAGTGTAAGCTTATACAATCACTTAGGGAATCAATATGGTGATTTCTCAGAAAATTGGGAATCAAACTACTTCAAATCACAGTGATACCACTCTTGGGCGTATACCCAAAGGACAATGAATTATACCACAAGGACATTTGTTCAACTATGTTCATAGCAGCTTTATTGGTCATAGCTCGAACTTGGAAACAATCTAGATGCCTGCCAACTGAAGAATGTATAAAGAAAATATGGTATATTTTTACAATGAGGAATTACTACTCTGTTGAAAACAAGAACATCAGGAAATCTGAAGGCAAATGGATGGATTAGGAAAAAACGTCATCTTGAGTGAGGCAACCAAGAACTATAAAGACAATCATGGCATGCAGCACTCCTAAGAAGGTATTATCTGTAAAATACAGACTGTCTCTGCTAGTATCCACAGACACAGAGAGGCTCGTTAACAAGTAGGGCTCCAAGGAGGACACATGGGTCTCCCTGGGAAGGAAATTAGAGACTATCTCCAAGTAGGACTAGGGGTGGGTAGGCATGAGAAATTGAGACACTGGAAGGAGCAGAGGGGAGGTGGGAGGAGAGAGTTGGGAAGAAGAAGGAGGGGAGGCTGTGGTCGGCATGCAAAATAAATATATTAGTAAAAAATTGTTGAATTTACGCAAATATGAATATATAACTAATGAAGCATCAAAGATACAATGAACAGTATTCCTAATTCTAGAAATTAATAGATCTTTTTGTTTGTTTTGTTTTCTGAGAAAGGGTTTCTCTGTGTTGCCCTTGCTGTCCTGGATTATACTTTGTAATCAGGCTGGTGCTGAACTCAGAGATCGATCTGACATTGCCTTCCGATTGCTGAGACAAAGGAAGGACATCTGCCATCTGGTATCAAACTGTCAATCCCGGAAACATACACATGGTAACATTACACAAATTTATCAGAAATGTAATTAGGAATGTTGTATTTAAGAATCTATAACTTTATATGCATACATACAGAAATTAATAAAAGAAGAGTTCATTAATGAGAAAGGGAACAAAAGGGATTAGGAGTGTTTGGAAGGAGGAAAGGAAAGCGGGAAATGATAAAATATAAAAAATAATATAATCTATAAAAAACAAGCAAGAAGACAGAACTTTATACTTTGAAACATAAGTTATTTACTCTATAGAGGTTGATGTACACACAGAGAGACAGACACACACACATATATAAGCACAAAAGATAACTAGTGCTTTATTATTTCAGTAACAAAAAATCATGTCACAGTACAGTAAAATATTTGTACTTCAAGGTTATTTCATTAGAAAAAGTAGAAAAAGTGATCTATGTGATAACAACAGAGAAATAGGCCAGAAACACATTGGATAAACGTATTTCTTTCATATACTCAGGAAAAAGTAAAATGCTATTAAATGAAAATTGCATAATTATACTTTTAATTATTATTTTTTTGTAATTTGAATTATTCAGTCTATTTTTCTTGATTATGCAATCATGTTATTAACAAATAATTACATTATCTCATGGGTTTCAATTTCTTGGACTCTGGAGGCTATAATAATTTTGATTCTGAAAAAATTTATTCATGTAATTTAGAATAATGTTTGTTAATATTATTAAATTACAATAATAATGCCCTACAGAGACTAAAGTTTAAAATGCTCTAACATAAAATTGTTATGATGATCGGAAATATTAAAATGTTTATCAAATGTGAAACATACATTATAGTAAACACTGTGTTAGGAATATTCTTATTTTCATCTTTCCCACAAATCTACTCAAGGAATTGGAATTTCCTTGATTCCAAATCAAGATTTATTCCATTTACATGATTTTCTCATATCTCTTTTTTTTGAGAGATGGTTTCATTTTGTAGCTATAGAGCCTATCCTGGAGCAAGCTCTTGTAGACCACGCTGGCCTCAAACTCATGGAGATCTTCCTGCCTCTGCATCCCAAGTGCTGAGATTAAAATTGTGTTCCACCACCACCAGGCTGGATTTTCTCATATCTTTATAAAATTTTTGATATGCAATAACTTATGCTTTATCTTATATGACCTCTTATTATGTGACTCTGTCACTTATGTTACCTGATAGTAAGTAATATATGTTTAACAAAATTAGAAATAACTACTTATTAGTTATTGAAATTGACTTTGTCATTATGTACATTCAGAGTTTTCTCCATGAAGATTAACTCACTATTTTCTACCACCTTTATTATTAATTACTTGGGATCATTTATCAAGGCAGTTTTATTTTGTTATGTTATACTTAAATATGACATTGAAATCTGATAATTATTCAAAATATATTCTCAGTTAGGGATTTTCTGAATTGAACCCTCATTGCCCAGGAAACAGGACCAATAACTAACAGGTGACTGCTTTCTTGGTCTCAAAAATGAAGCTATTAATGAAAAAAAGAAGAAAATTAAAGATTTGAAAAATAGTCTTTGTCAGCTATATATCTGACAGGGGATTAGTGTCTAGAATATACAAATAGACCACAAAACTAAAAAAGAGAAAACAACTTGATTAAGAAGGAGACTACCGAACTGAAAGGAATTCTCAAAACAAGATACCCACATGAATGAGAAATATTTTTAAGTGCCTTTATCTTCCTTAGTCAAAAGGGAAATTTAATTTAACCTCTAAGCTAGTCTCCATTCAGCTAGAATGGCTTGGATTAATAAAACAAAACACAAACAAAGCTGTGGAGGATATAAGGAAAGGCGGATCATAATGAGCTGTAGGTGGGAGTGTAGGCAACTAGAAATGACAAATCTATATTATTTCCAAGTTTATGAATGCCTACTATTAGTTAAAATATAATGTCTGGTATCTTGAAGCTTAGACAGGAAGAAGTGCAGTATTTTGGCATCCATTCATTCTCAGAGTCCTTTCCTTGGTGAATTAAAACCTGCAAGAAGGATGAGCAGAGAGCTCAGGCTGATCAAAAGAACTTGGATATGAAACATTTATCACTTGTGATCAAATAAAGACAAGAAAACTATACTCTGCCTGCTTCTGAAGACTGATGGAACTACAAAATCTCAGATCCATTCAGACATTCTGGACCATTAACTTACGGAGGCAGCATCCATTCCATCATGACAAGGACCGTGGCAATGAGACAGATTTCATGTCTGATAACCTGCAGGAATGGGGATTTGCCTGTGTTGGAAGGAGTGACGAATTGATGGCAAAAAAGTCAAACAATCTTGAGCCAGAGGTTTATCAAGCTTGCACACCCACTCTTTCAAACCTACAAATGGAACTTATCTAAATCTCTTTCCCTCTACGGAACCAAGATTCAAAGGCTGATGTGAAATTTTGCTCTTGCGATAGTAAGTAGATCACCTCTTTTTCTTCTATCATCTCCCCAGAAGTCCTCATGCCTTGCCTTGCCAGTCTTTCAAAACCTTTCTGAACCTGGCTCCTCCTTACCACTTCCTCAGCTAGTTTCTGACTCAAGCTCCTGACCACTGGGGAATTTTATTTAATCAAACACATCTTTACATCATTAAACAGGTATTTCAGAGCACCAGCGAAAGTAACACACTTCAAAATAACGTTTTACAACACTTGATAGAATCTGTATTTAGGGATGCAACACTGATAGAAAACAGAGCTGCTCTGATCAGGACAGTCAAAGTTGATGAAAAAGTCTTTTAGATACATAGGAGTGTAGAATACAAAAGTTCAAAAGCAAAGAGTGGAAAAAGCCCATAGACAGTCAATGTGAGATGTCAAACTTGGTTAAATTTTAACTTTACTCATATTATATGAGACCTTTAGAACTGGATCTAACAGTAGTAGAAGCAGCTTATCTACAGGACCTACTCACTGGCCAAACTGAAATCTCTTCGTCTGGACGTAACTACCATTTTATCATTTTTCAATTTTTCTTTACATATAGTATCTAATGTTAAATGAGGAACATGAACAGTCAAGGGAATTATAAGAGACATCTTTGGAAACAAATAGGTAAATATAAACAGATATGATCTCATGGTTGGTAAAGGCCAACCAATTTTATTAAAGGGTCAAAAACTATATAAGGAGTTATGTTAGAACATTGATATAGTATCACAGAAGCCTCTCACACTGAGAAAGGAGGAACCATTGAATAGGGATTAAATAAATTAAATAGTATAATAGCTAGGAATGAGCTGAACAAAGGAAAAGCTCAAAACAATTAACAATAAAGAATAAAATTACAAAACACTTCTCATGTCATATACTTAACATGAAACATTTGTAAAGAAGATTGATCAAGTAATCAGTTAAGATAAAGAAAGCTAAGCAAAAAGCAATATTAAAGATCAAATGTTGTATAACAAGAGTAAATATTGCAGTATACAATATGTGTGTATTCATTGTTTGTGAAAATAAAGAATGTTAGATTGGGTTTGATGAAGACAGCTTGGAAACAATGCAGGGCAGCCATGCATCTCCAGAGCAGAATTGCTCCTTTAATCACAACTGAAGGGAAATAAAGGCTGTGTTGGGGGCATAATGCCCTGGAGTTCTGTAAAACTGAAAAGGGGGAATTAGGGGGATGGAAGACACCATCTGAAGGTCAGTAAATCACATAGCAAGTGGTAGATACTAACGGATTTGATGTATGGGATCACCTAGCCAGAAAATTCCACAGGTGTTTTTAGATATTTTTTTTTTCTCTTCAGAGCTTATCAGTCACCTGAAATTCTTGGGTGATTAATTTCAAAACAGATGGAAGGAGGCAAAGATATATTGAATAAACAATGTACAATCATAAAGGAAATCACAATAACAAACCCCAGAATCAGCTCTTATGCATGCCAATTATCTACCTGTTGTTGCCTCTAAGTGTCAATCCCTCTCCATCACCCCACCCATTTTGCTGTGTTATGCTCTACTCAACTGTCTGAAAGCCCTGGAAGAGGGGGTGGGGAGAAACCAAAATTTGAGAAGGAAGGAGGATCTGTCTTAATTCATGTGTGCTTTCTTTCTTTCTGGTCTGAGCAATTGGATCTTCTGTGTCTCACCAATTAGTGAATAGGTTTCACCAGAGCATTTGGTAGTTTACACGTGAGAACTTTCACTACAAATGCAGATGCAGTGGTACTCAGGAAGAAGCTGAGTTTTCTTCCACTCTGACTTTACATCACTTGGCTTCCTACTCAGCTGGAAAAGGGACCTCTTGCTAAGAAATTCCTTTGGCATTCACTATTACCCGAATAGTCAGTAAGAGGTTATCTCTAACAAACCACCAAACTTGAATTCCAGCTGACATCTAGAGATGGCTAAAGCACTCTCTCCCATGAAATATTACACTTTACAAAGATTGGTCTTTACTATTTTGTACTATTAAAATGCCCATGGGTTATGCACATGATTCTTTGTATGTGTGTGTGTTTTAATTTTTATCCCAAAGTAATAACTACTGCATTTGTAAATATTTAATATTTCTTTATATTTTAACATATAGATTTTACACGGTGTCTCTTAAGATATTTTCTTTTTAGTAATTTCTTGTATGTGTGTGTGTGTGTGTGCATGTTGTGTGTCTGTGTGGAGGGTTCACTAACTCATGCACGAACATTTTCAATACATGTGCCAACATTGGATATAATCTACCTTAACCCTAATCTCACCAATATCAATAATATTTTTTTAAAATGCCCTTACATTTGGAACAAAACAAGTTAATATTTGAATTTAATAATATATAACTGCTAAGCATAATATGTATGCAGTATATGTTTATTTGTCTAGTAAAATAAATAAATTGTATGACTGTTAAATAATAATTAAAAATACGAAAGTCAGGAGATAGTGATTAGAAGTATGTTGTTAATCTTAGAATACATGAGCAAATGGGAATCTTTTACAACACCCCTTTGGAGTCATTGCATTTTGACTGTGGCAATTTGAGGTAATAACTAGTTTTGTTGCTACGTCATATTTTGGTGAATGGGTTTAAACTAAGATCTTTCCACTTGAGTTTCCACATGGCAGGCTACTATGCTTTTGCACTTGTACTCAGCTATCCTCTTGTTCTGCACTTCTCTTGTAATAATTTTAGCTATTGGGTTGCTATCTGAAGGGCTGTGCAACTCAGATGTAGGAGGAAATACTTTGTCTGTCCTGCATCATTCGAGAGGAGACAGAACGACAAGTTCACGTAGGACTCACCAACATAAACACCGAAGATTCCCTTCACTAACAAGAGTCTATCATCGACTTCTGCAACTCCTGATAGAATTTTCTTTGTTTGTGCATGTCCATACTTACTTTAAGCCCCAATAGGTTCATAAATTTTCCTTTAATTTTCATATTTAATAAAATTACCATGGCTTTTAATTGGTGAAGGAGTGGATGTCTAGCTTAGAAATTTTTTTATGGCTGTAAGAAGCTTAATAAAGACAGAGGAGAAAGTCATATGCATGGAGTGGTCCATCACTATTTAATTTATTCTTTAATAAAATCTAATTTAAATCACTTTTTAGGAAAATCCACAATAATCAATAGGACCAATTTTACTTTAAAATGTAGTGTGTGATTTATTAAAATTTTGATGATGCTGGTAATCACAACAGAAGGCTTTAAAAAGCCCATAATCTATTCCTTCCATTTTACCATATTTCAGAATGAACAATTTTTCTTACAGATTTTTCTGCATAAGCATATCCTCACAGGGTTACTGTGTGGGCATTCACCCTACAGGTCATATCTTTTTCTTCTCCATACAAAAGAAACTAAATTCTATTTTTGTCTAAAATGAAACATGGCATAATTGGCGCATAATCTGCAAGCAGAATTTGTAATTTCCAGTTCCTAATTCTAATAAAGTAAAAACACAAAAAAAAGTGAGTACAGGTTGATTACAGAATACACCAATTATTATTACTCCTTGTCTCTGGTTAAATTTTTACTTAGTGCTTTCTAGTTACCATTCTGTCAGTTACCAGAGACATACAGGATCTGCGATATAAAGTATATTTTCTAATAACATTGGTAAAGTTATGAATCATAAATATATTTTGCACTGAGCTTTCAAAGCTCCATTAGAGACACGGTGACACGAGCGCATGAGGGTGGTGTTTAGGAACAACCCAAATCCCTTGGAGTTACACTTGGCAGGGACTCAAGATATCATCATAAGGAAGTCACTAACCATCTGTCAGTACATCTGGGTGTGGGTACAAAGTTCATAACAATGGGAAAACAAATTTAAAGCAATGGGTGATCGCTGATGACAGTGAGAGATTCTATTATAATGCACTATTTTTAAATATCTAAGCCCTTGTTTCGGGACACAAGTGTCTTTACTTAGTTTCAGTGACCGATTAGAAATGATCACCACTTCTATTACTCCCCCCCCTTTCCCTGATAGAGGGGTCTTCAATGTTGGGAATCGGTATTCCTGAAGGGCTTGGATCTTTTTACTATGTTGGTTATTCTGGCCTCTCAAATAGAAACCACAAAATTTTTAGCATGCTTTTCCTAATCTAACTTAGAAGAAATTCCAGCATATTCTAACACAAATTGCTTGTACTTTTGGCCATCGCAAATACCTGTGTGGGGTATCCTCTGCTATCTGATGGTCTTTGCCAATGGCAGGCATAGCTAAACTGAACCTTTATATACTCATCAGTTCAACAGATGTTCACTTGTGTTCTCCTTACAGCATCACTTAATCTGCACCTTCCTAAGCCATGGACTGCACAATGTTCCCAGGTGGAGTGCCAAGGTAAGGCTCACACTTCATTTGTTTTCTCATCTTCAAGGCCAAAGATATGTTCTACAGTCTGATGAAAAATATTAGTTTTTATATATCTCATTTGATTTTATAATTATTTATAGTGTAATAAGTATCTTAATTTCAGTTATTTTTATCACACGAAATTAATAATGCTTAGAGGAGAATTTATTTATAATAGAAGCAAATAAAATTAACCATGTAGATTAAACTATGCAATGAATGTACATTTCCTAGAGAAAAAAAATGCTTCAAGTACCTTTTTCAATCCATAGAAATAGTCTATTTTTAATTTTTGGGCTTTATTCTTTCTTAAATGTTTCTTTATATGGAAGACTGAACATTTACATGATTCATTCTCAAAAGTAAACATACATGCTTTCTCAAGGCTAGCTGAAGACACTGAAACATACTGTGTTTGGGAATACAAAATTTAATTTCAAATTCAATGACTGGCTTATTTTTGTAAACTCTGCAAAAACTACATTCTCTTCTAAATCACAATTCCTTCATCTGTGAGGAATTATACTATTAATATAAACAGCATATTAAAAATCCGTAACACATTCTCTGCATGGATAAAGTAGGGACTTAGTACAAAATAAATAGTAGAAATTGTAGTAATTGAAATGGTAGTGTGATGACTAATCACTGAAGTTGTACTAATGGGTACACAATAATAATATTATCTACGTATCACAGGAATACTAACTTTAGTGCCAAGTTTATGAAATAAGAGGGGTTCTGAGATAAAATGTTATTCTTTCCTATGAACTCTGATTTTAACCAAAAATAGAGTCTGAGAAAACACATTAGGGTAATTTACCTTGAAACATATGCATCTTTGTACTAAGGTTCTAAGAGAAGTACAACTAAAAACTAAAGGCAGAGCAAACATGCTGGATGCTATGAATCTTACTCAGAATTACAGCAACAACACATTTAGACAGTAATGAAGTTTAACTTGCTAATGATAAATTCCAAAATAATACAGCAAATAGAATACCCGAAGAACACAAAAACAACAGCATGACAAAAGAGCATAAGGATCTTTTTGTGGTTGTTGAGTAATGAAGACTCAAGCAAAAGGCACAAGTCTCAGTAGCTAAGAAGAAGAATATGGCGAGTGTCATGCTGTGCACAGCAGTGTAGCTCTTTGGACTATGCTATCTCCCTTTTGCTTGTATATTTTGAAGCTACTTGCTGAAACAATCATATCAAATGGAGACTCACTAGGGGGAAAATATAAGTCTACAAACATTAAAAATTATATTAGCTGAATAGCCTTATTCATCTATTACAAATGAACTAGGTATATATTAGAACAAAACAGATGACATTGTATCTTCCAAAAGTAGGTAGATACTCTTTTGCTTTAATTTCAAATGTTATTATTATTACCATAATTATTATCATGTTAAATTAATTGCATAAGCTGATAATTTTTGTCAGCATTTAGTTCCCTAACAAAAAGATAGTGCTGAGGCTCAAGATGGAACATGTTTGTTTCCATCAAGTCTTTTTTGAGTTCACATCATTTCAAGTCCATAGACATTTAGCCTTCTGTGAGGTAGAGGAACAGCCACAGTGTGATAGAAGGAGGAATGGGAAAAGCCTACTGGTCTTTCCAAGTGACATACATGGCATCATCATTGTAGGGGCTATGACTGTTCTGTCTCGATACTCTACAACCTGATAAACCTGGATCAAAATATAATAAACTCAAAGGTTGAAAGGATATAAGACTTACTGTTCTTTATTTAAGCAGCCATGCTCCTTGTTAGCTGCATCAGTACTTGAGGCTACAAAAATCTCACCTATCTGCAAGTATTATTTCATGTAGGAAATTTCCCAAACTTAGGACTTCGATTCCTTGAAATTCAGACTTAGAGATTCAGACTTGTCCCGGTTTCTTTATTAGAATCATCTTTCTCATGAATAAATTAAAACAGTGGAAGATTTGGATGCAGTGCAAGTCCCTAGGTTCCATCCTCAACCTTAAGTATGTACCGATGAAAACAAGCCTGGTGGTGATCATCAGTACACCTGCTGCTACTTTGGGGCGTGAGGGAGAGGATTACAAATTTAAGGCTAATGTAGTCTGCCAATTGAGGTCAGGTTCAACCTGGGAAACCTACTGTACCTCCATCTCCACTACACACACACTAAGAAGGCTGGGTATATAGATCATTGCATCATGTGTACTTTTCTAGTATGTATTAATCCCTGGATTCAACCTATAGAAACAAAGAGTAAATACATGAGTGACGGCATGGATGAATACATGCCTGCATACATACAGTTGAAGTTATCAAAAAGTAATCAGGATCACAAACACACCTGTACCAAGATTTTTGTTTGTTTGTTTTTGGCCACCAAGCAGCTCCCAAATCATGACAAAGGGACTTAATAGTTTTGAATGCTCTGGCTATCTTAGCATGTTTCAGGATAGCTCTTTTAACTTAAATTAACCTGTTTTGAAATCTTCCTTTTGACCTAGGGCTTTTTACTTTTTCTTACTTTCTTGCTTTGTGTCTGTTTGACTGACAGCTGCTTGGTCTCTAGCCCTGGGGCTTTCCCTCATTCTCTGCTTCCTCTCTCACTCTTCTGGAGCTTAGATTTCTCCTGTGATTTCTTCTTGATGCCTGGGAGCTCCACCTATCCTTCTCCTGCCTAACAATTAACCAGACAACTCTTTATTACCAATCGGGTACCTTAAGCAGGCAAGGTTTTGGGGATTATGTTCATACATACAGCATACTAACACTCTAATATTGGCCTAATAAATTACTGAAATTCAGAGACAACATAACACAAATTGTTATATTGCATATGTTACATTTCTGTGGGAAAGGATTCTCATTTCTCCATAGACATTATCATTTCTGTGCTGGTTGATAAATGAATGTACTCTCTGGTTGGCTTATGTTTTCTCTTTTCTTTAAAACAAGTTGCACTAAGAATTCAACTTAAGGCCTCATGCTGTTCACAGGAATGAACCTAGGGCATCCTGCATGCTAGACGGGAATTCTCCTACTGAGTTACAGTATCATCCCTACTTTCAAGGTGTCATGCGTGACAGTAAAATGGAAGGAGGAATGCCAGGACTATCATGCAGAAACTTTGATTTCCGTCTGGTGGCTGCTAGAATCGGGTCAGCATAAATTTCTGTTACATTAAACCTCCCAATTAGTTGTGGCTGCCTTGGGAAACTGAAATGTTTTCTCTTTAAATCCTATATTCAGAATCTTTTTAAACCTCTGGTCATCTTTGAACACAGTAGGCTCACGAACTTTACATTTCAATTTTACATACTGACCTGAAGACAAACTCTCCATATGGCACTCGGGAACATGTACAGTGGATTCACAGCTTCTCTTATTCAATACACAGAATTTTTAGTGCTTATTGAAGATATACCTCATGGTTTCCTTATTATCTTGTGTTCTTTTGAGGCAACAGGCCATTCCTTTTAACTCCATTTTTCAATAGTGAGATGCTATCTTTTTATGGATAAACCAAAGAGAATATTTAATGGCTTATGCAAGAAATAATACTGAAACAAAGGTATGTGTCTACATTAAATATTTAAAATTCACTCTATAGAAATATAAGAAATCAATGGAAGAAACAAGGAGAAGGAGGAGAAGTTTTGAAAGCTTGTAGTTTATGCCATAGTCCCATAGAAAAAGCATCAGGATGAGGAGCAGCTGATGTGTACGTTCTCCTCAGCATTGTCTTCTAGGCGAAAGATGCCGAGCTTTCCTGTCAATCATCTCTGGCTCTCTATAGCAGCAGGCAGGAAGTCCTTTGTAAGTAGCATTTCCAAAGGTTGATGGCGCCCTGTGAAAGAGAGTTGCAGGTGCAGAGCCACCAAAGAAAGTGCACATCAAAGCGGCATGCCCTTGTCATCTAAACACTGCTTCAACCCTGAAGGCTTCTCTGATCTCAGTTTCATCCCAACTTCTGCCCTGAACTTTGTCCCGTCAGCTAAGAAGCCACAAAATTTGGGGTTGATGCTGCGTTATAGAATGCCTTCAAACTTAGAATGACAATTGAGCTTTAATTAGGTACAATTTTAACAAATCCTTTTTTTTTTTCAGAAGGTAGTACTGGGATAGGTTAATATGAGCAAAATACATGAAATACACTGTGAAATGTCACAATCACAGTCACCTGCTTTGTACACAAATTAGAATTGTATAAAGTTCATTTATAAAGGAAGTAAATATGTGTTAAGAAATAAATCTAGAAGCATAAAAGCTTCCTTTTCTCTGTTATTTGTTCTGTATTCAACATTCCAATTTTTTTTGGCACGTTTCCCTTTATTAAAGGATTCTTTTCTACCAGCAGGTTCACACTTTCTCCTTTAGAACTTTATAGGATAGAAACTTTTCTTTTAATATCTTCAGCTAGTTCAAGTTAAAACAAAAAAAAAACAAGAAGACAGAAATTCTTAATGGTTTTATTTTATATGATGAAATTTGATTTCTTACAAGTTACGGTTAGAAGTTTCATTTGAGTCTTCTGTTCTAAGTTTCTCCAACAATGTTGAGTCAGAACAGAGGGCAGCACCTCTATATTGTGAGATGAATGAAAAATGACCACAGGTCTTGTTTGTCTTTCATTGGAATAAGACTTGGAGATCTTAGAATATTGTAAATACTAGTTTGCTCTGAGAAATAAAAAGCTTCAGCATGGGTTCTACGGAAGCCACACAGAGCAAGAACCTCATCACTAGTATGTGGCTTGAATATTACGGCTTACTCGATTGCTTTGGAGAAGATAATATGGGTGTACTATCCCCCTCCTTCATATTAAATATATTAGATAACCAAAAATAACACATAACGAAGTAATGGTTTCTTTGTAGTTTCTTCCATTACAGAATCTGTACGAAGAAATCTGATAGCTCGGAAACGTACTATTATAATTTAAACATGGCAAAACCAAACAAACAAGCAAAAAAAAAAATGATAAAATGAACCATGCTTCCATGGAAGAATAAATGCTAGCTTTTCAAAACAAGATAAAAGGATGACTGTGCTTTATAATGAGAGTATGTCCTTAATACTATTGTTCAATATTGTTCTTAATTTACATCACTGTAAAACAATGAAGACCGTGTACAACATTTATACAGCTGTTACTACATAAATAAATATATTTGGTAAAAGTAATACTGCTATAGAATCTATAAGAGCTTTTCTGTTATTATTTTCTGATTTACCTTTCTAAGAAGAGAAACAGAGATAGCAGACTCTCAAAATTGCGTATGCATTTCTCCACAAATTCATTGTATGCAAATGTGCTAACATCTATGATTCTCCACAGATCTTCGCACATTTTCATTCATGGCAATTTTAATTTTGCCACTGAGAATTAAAAGATATCCTTCAGAATGTTGCACATGTATGCAGGACACAGTCTCAGCAAAGGGAAGAGATACATTGTAACTCAATGACATCTTGATGATCAGACATAATAATTACTTGCAAATATAAAACGCCTATTTGTAAAAAAAATACCAGAAAATGGCTTGAACTATAGACATAATATATATTCCTTCTTTCCTTCCTTCCTTCCTTCCTTCCTTCCTTCCTTCCTTCCTTCCTTCCTCTCTTTCTTTCTTTCTTTTTTTTTTCTTTTTCTTTTTTTTTTTTT